>NW_023501232.1:0-81257 GCF_013396195.1 Fusarium tjaetaba
CTCCCTTTGCCGCTTGTATGCACTGTCTCAAAATTCGGCAGCGGACATGGAACTCAAGGGAGCAATACCGCTAACACATATGGGTAATCTCCCATTCTACGTTGGAGGGATATGTGTGTTTCCAAATAGAGGGCTGACAGTACTGACTGGCGTTGTAATGATAAGGCATTTCAGATGAGACAACAAGAAGACCCGAGTGTCAGATTCTTTGTAAATAAATACAAAACAGGATCAAATTCATTTATAGTATCCTAAGCATGACCTAGTTTGTAAAACATCTTGTTGTTATGCTCTGCTCCAGCATCCGCGAAATCCGCATGAGGTCTCAGTGTAATGGTCTCCTCATTCAGCTCCGCCACCTGGCCAGTCCTAGAGGGGTCTGTCACAAATTGTGAAACAGCCTTTGTCAATGTTGAGAGTGGTGTAATTATCATCGCCTTGAAGAGTTCCTTATCTGGAGTAATGTTTGTTTCTGCATCATCTGTTAGCAGGCGGGTAGTCACATAAAGAGAGGTGGACTTACCCAAGACTCCGGGCGCAAGAGCGTTGATCTGTATCTTGGGTTCTTCAAGCCTGATTGCCATGGAACGAACCAGTCCTATAATCCCAGACTTTGCTGCGGAGTAGAGGGGTGAGACTGGGAACGGGTAGATGGCTGCGGATGACGATGTGCAAACAATGGAGCCTCTCGAATTTGGGAGACGGCTTCCGATCTCGTTCTTGAGCATGTAATGCACCGCAAGACCAACGCCTACAGTAACCCGTTAGTCTAAACATGAAAGGTTTTTCACTGATGGTATAACTGACTGTAAATTACTCCGTTCAGATTAATATCTTGCATTCTCAAGTTCGGCTTCCGTGGAAACTCTGTCGGCGTGCAATCGAGGGCTCCGACCACAGGATCAGAGATTCCTGCATTGGCGATAACAATGTCAATCCGGTCTCCGTGTTCGCGATAGACCTGATCAAAAACCGCGTATTGCCCTTCCCAAGACGAAACATCGCACCATTTGAAGCTCAACTTCGCTTGGGGGTACTTCTTTGACACTTCCGCAACGACATCAGGTCCTGTCTTTGAGTTGACATCAAGGACAGCCACCATGTAACCCGGGGCAGCGAAGTGACGAGTGATGGCTAACCCAATACCGCTGGCGCCCCCAGTAACAATGATGGACAGAGGTAGGCCCTGAGAAGACGTCTCAGTAGTTGAATCAGCTGACGGCGACATTTTGGAAGGGTAGATAGGTTGGAGTGAGAGTGTGAAGACTGAATGGCTGGACTTGGTGATTCTAAGATCTGATGTCAAGTTCCTAATTACGTTTTCCGGGCCGGAAAAAAAGATGAACAGTCTTTATTCAGCTCGGAAATGCGGAACTTTTAATATCAATGGGTGTAGATGCCGCGCGGGAATGCCGGGTGTCCGGGGCTCACCCCCGCTGTCGGCAACAGCACCTACAGGACGACCGCAGAGATCTAGACCATCCAATAACTTAGTGTAGCCTGTACGGAGTAGGACCTTTCAAAACCAATTGGCTTCTCCAACGGAGACAACACTTCAATCTTTGCCATTTTGCATCCTCTCTGTCTGTCCAACTTCAAACCAACATGGCCGAGATATTCTTCTCCTCAGATATCGCAGATAATGTGAAGGAGAAGGTGGTTGTCATGACAGGTACGGGCCAGAATTCCACCACCAAGGGTTCATCGGCCTCTGTTTTTTATATGTTACTAATAAACGATGTGCGTAGGCGGTGCGCAGGGAATTGGAGCAGCAACGGTTTCCCTGTTATACGAGAGAGGCGCCCATGTTTATTTCGGCGACTTGGACGATGTCAAGGGCCGTCAAATGGTTAGTCATGTCCACTCGAGCATACCGCACAGCAACGGTTCAGTCCATTTCCAAAAGCTCGACGTTCGCAACTACAACCAACAACTTCAGCTCTTCAAGACCGCCTATGAAGAGCGAGGTCATGTCGACATTGCAATCTCTTGCGCTGCTGTCGTAGAACCGACTGGTTGGTTTGGACCGGACCAACTTACCCTCGACGCGGTGGAGACAGAACCCCAGCCGCTCAAGAATGTCATCGACATCAACCTCACGAGCGTTGTTCTCTTTTGTCGACTAGCAATCGCCTTTATGAAGGCAGATAAGGACCAGGCCAAGCCAAATGAATTGTCCAAGTCTATTGTCTTGATCTCTTCTATCGCTGGAATAGTCGAAGCTGCCGGTCTCTTCGCCTACAGTGCTTCAAAGCATGGCATTATAGGGCTGATGAGATCCTTACGAGCGCTAGCTTCAGCCAAGTACAACATTCGCATCAACGCCGTGTGTCCCTGGGCAACAGATACGCAGATGATCGATAACGTTCGTTCGATCTGGGACGAGCATCATCTCCCGCTGAATTCACCCAAGGACGTTGCGCAGTTTGTCACTCAGCTCGCAACTGACAACTCTTTGAGTGGGAAGTCTGTTCTGGTCGCTGGTGGTAGAGGGTATGACACAGAGGAGGGCATCGATAGGACCATGTCTGAATGGTTTGGACCTCTTACGGAAGAGTTTTGGCGGGGACAAAAGGCCTTTGGAACGGTGAGGACTATTATTTGCTTATGTGATTTCCTTTTGAGGGTATGTCTGCTAATGTCTGCCTTTAGGGTGATCAATGGTCCGATATATAGAATATGCGCCGTCTTCAGTAAGTACAACATTATTTGTATGAGCGTCTATGCCTTCAACTCTGGTTTAGTATGAGTTAGAGTCTATTGCCAAGATTTAATTCCACCAAGGCTTCTCAATTAGCAATACGTCAGTCTTGTTCTTCTGTGCGCAGTTATCTCCGTAATTAACAAAACGTAACAAAGTCCGCAGCTCCATATTAACAACAGCGGAGTCCGCAACCATGTATTAATAAGAAGTCTGTTTAATAATCAGCCCGATTGCATAGGGCTTAAGCTCCTCCCAAGACTACACCTGCGCAAATGCTCAAGACTTTGGTTGGGGATAACTAAGTACTTCAGATAGAATTAGGTAGTTCGCCTGCATATATAAGTAGAATTACATAAGAATATCATGTCGCTTAGAAATGACTCAGCATCTCAGTAAATGGTTCTGTATCAAACAGAAAGTTATCCGTTCCCTGCACTGATATCCCATTCCAGTGCACGTCCAATCCACCTATTGCCAAGGGCAGACATTCATCAACGAATGCCTGACCTTCATCTGGTATACGCCACATATTGTTCATATTCTGCGTCGCCTCTGTCACCTGCTGCAGCATCAACAACCCCCCAGATGATTCATCACCAAGCTCAGGCGGTACTACTGCAGACGCCAGTCCGGCCATCTCAGTGTATGGAGCTACTGGTGTACTCTTCTCCTGGTCCAACGTAAAGATCTGGCTGAGAAACTGTCCGCTGCTCTTTCTCCGAGGTGGGATGAGACGCTCGCGGTAGCTCTGTAGTGCATTGCGAAGCTCTGTTAACACATCAATGTAGCGATGGGCTTGGGGACTTGTACGATCCAGATCCCGAATAATGCCAATACCACTGTGCAGTGCTGCCTCTGTCTCGAACGTTGTTGATCTTTCGGATAGCGTGGCTTCTACGAAGAGGGAGAAGGCCATTATGAGGCAGGCGCTAAATATCCAGGCTCTTGATCTGCCGTTAGTACTTGTTTTATTTGAGGGGAGGTGAGAGTCCTTACTTGAGTAATGTCATGTTCTGTATAAGCAGGCCAGCAGACCCCGTTCTCCGCGTTGTCTCTACCAACAAGACAGCCGCATCGATGCATACCTGAGCTAACTCCTTCGTCTCTCGATCGATTGCAGGATGCGACCCTAAAGTTCCATCTGATCGGTCCAAGCGCTTCAGCTTGGCGAGCATATAGGAAATCAGAATCGGTCTAGTAGCCAACATGACAGCATAATAATAAAAGGCAGAGACAGCAAAGTTGCCCAAGGTTTGCCACCACTGCTCTGGTGAAATGGACGAGCTGACCGTGCAATTTGTCATGCTCGATGGTAGTGCCGAGCTCCACTCTCTCAATTGTCTGAGGAGGTCTTTTATCGAGCTTAGATTTGTGTCTTGTTTGTCGTTGAGGTGATATATGATCTGTTCAAGAATGGTGCAGACTCCATAGCATGCGGACATGGATGTAAACTCTGGTGTGCATGGTTCTGGACCGTCTGGCACTGAAAACGTCGGATTGCTTATCCCGCGTCTAGGAGATGATGCTGGGGTTTGGGCGAGGACTCCCCCGAACGCGATGTCCAAGATTCGGAGGCTTTTCCATACTTGAAGCCTAGGGTTACATTAATATCAGTCTCTGGCTATCATGGCCCAAATCAGTGTGTCGCCTACCTGAATCGATGTGTTTCCGGTGACAGATTACGATAAGACTCGGGTTGATGTAGACCAATCGCATGTGCCACGCGCGTCGCAACGCCTAGGTATATAAAAGCTCCGTCTCTCTTGCACGCATTAACCATGTAGATACCCATCATCAGAAAGATAGCTACTAAGTCAGCTGTAGGGTCCAGTAGCATACCCTCAAAAGCGACCTTTTGACCACGATCAAAGTGCTTCTGTGCGTGATAAAGAGTCTTTGGGCTCGTTCTGCAACCTTGTCCGCCGACGGCAATAACCAAGTCGATGATGGCACGTTTTTGGCAAGGTTTGGATGAACCAGAGCCGCAGTCGTCCTCAGTCTGTTCTAGTAGCTCGTATAGTTGCTTGGGGGAGTAAATGTATATGATGCCAGTTGTCTGAGATGGAATATTAGTCCGGTGCATATGGATTTTAGTGAGTATGTTCATACCGCCACCAAGAATCTCTGGATATAGTCTCGTTTCTCTTCCAAGGTCAGTTGGCTATCTGGGCTGTCCTCGGCGATGTCGTGCGAGGCCTGAGGATACGATGACTCGAGCATAGCCTTGGCGCGCTCCTTATCAGTGAATGGCGATGGCCCCATGTAACGGAGAAATGTGTGACGTAGGAAGTCGAGGAACGACAGTGATGCGGAATCGCCCATTGATACTGCAAGCCAGTAAGCTATAGGTGCTCAAATGGCTATCCCTTGGTATCATTTACTCACGGTTCTCCCCATCCGAACCCTTGTCTTGACTTTCAACATTTGACATGCAAGACGAGAACGCTGTGTCGGGGGTTTCGTTCGTCTGTTGTGCAGCTGTCGACTCTGGCGTCTGGGGTGCCTGCGCCCGCTCAGGTGTATCGCGCTCATTTACGGACAATGCTACGTCAGAACAAACGATATAGTCGAGACTGGAGCAGTCATCATTACCGCTCGCAGTAATGTCACTACTCCGACTCATCGCTCGACGCTGTGCTTTGCGACGCGGTCGAGCAGCCTCGGGATCGTAGATACAATAGGAGACGTAGTCCCGCCGGCGGCAATTGGCGCATGGGGTCTGCCCGTCACATCTCTTCTTGCTATTCTGACAAGGGACGCATGCAATGACAGCGCGTCTACGATCCTCGGCACGAACCTTGGGACGAGGCATGATGAGAATATTGATTGCAGTCACTTGCCGCTTGTCAATTCATTCAAGATGTTTAGTGGGGATTGAATCCAGTATCAATATGTGCATCTGCCGTCCCCAGAGCCGAGACTCTAACGCTTGCGAGTTAGTGATACCACATCTGCATCTTGTGCGGGGAAGCGAGCGGGTAGAATGCATCATGCCCCAGGTTTAGCGGGGTAATCCCAGTCAACTCCACGCTACTCGCTTACCCATGCATGACAAGTTACTGGACCGGGGAATGATGTTCATCCACATCATATTTGAGGTACGATCTGGCGGCAAGTGCACCTACAGGTAGGAATATGCCCACCTCGGGCCATCCGATAGCGCCCTCGGGAGGAATCTGGGGTAGCAAGCAAGATTTCCGCCATTGATGGTAAGAAAGACTCATGACTTTGCATTGCATGAAATTCGTTGACGTCTTAAATTCCTCCCTTCGGCTACAATTGCTGTGTTCCCCTCTGTACTCCGCCATTTGTAAACATTTGATAATATCGCCTTCCCCTCTTTTTTTGCTCCAATCATGGCGTGTACGCTTAACCATGCCCAATTGGGTGATATCCAAGGCCTCAAGCTAGATAATCAAGGCGTAGTGCAATATCTGGGCATTCAGTATGCCACTCTAGCTCATCGCTTTGCGGGTGCAGAGCTCAAAACCGATGATGGAGGAAAGATTGATGCGACAAGGAGAGGGTAGGTCGTTGTCCAGATCTGCGAGCATGACGGGCGCTAATGCTCCCTCCTCTTCACAGCCCGACTGTTGTTAGACCACCACTAGCATGCGATATTGAGTTTGGCTTCATTCAGAAGGCCCTTGACAAGCCCGATGACCGCCCCATGTCTGACCTGGACGGCTTGACTCTCGATATCACCGTCCCAGAAGCGGCCCTCAACGAGAACAATGCAAAACTTCCCGTCCTTGTGTTCATTCATGGAGGTGCATTCATCATAGGTGACAGCGGGGCTCCGCATTATGAAATGGCCGCAATCGTCGCATACTCGCAGTCTATCGGAAAGCCGATCATTGGAGTATCTATCAAGTAAGCTGCCTTGATGCGAATGGGTAGATACCCAGTTATTTAGAAGCTCTGTTACTGATTATAACCAGCTACCGACTTGGAGTTGCAGGATTTCTGGACAGTAATGAGCTTAGATTCGCAGGTGTCGCTCCAAATAGAGGCATCCTCGATCAAAAGACGGCATTTCAATGGGTTCGTCGGAATATTGGCGGATTTTCAGGCGATCCAACTCGCATCACGGCTATTGGCCAGAGCGCAGGCGGCTGTAAGTCTTCGTAACAGGTTGATGTTTTAGACATGTCAGCTGACGATTCCTGCCAGGCTCTGTTTTGCACCTCCTTGACTTGGACTTGCAAGATGAATCTCTTTTCGATCGCGCCATTTGCTTGAGCGGAAACAACTTGGCTGTTGCTTCGGCAACTAAGCGCGTTGCCCAAGATGCATATAAATCTGTGCTCCAGTGTCTGGGTATAGACTCCACGTTGTCGAACGAGGGTCAGCTGAAAGCATTGATTGAAATCTCTCCGGAGGACATTCTATCCAAGATTCCCATGTCAGTCCCGCTACAGCCTGTAGTTGAGATAGACCAACTGCCGTCATTCCGATCATTCGAGACTCACTTACGTTCAGCTCAACACAAGCCTCCTCTAATGATTGGCTCGACGGACTTTGATGCAGTTGTCTTCGAAGTTCTAGGTTTGTTCGCAGATCGAGATCCCGGTTTGGCACAAGGTTTCGCCAGATCCTTGATCAAGGCCATTCCTGAAGAACACCATGCTAGGCTGAACAGCCTTCTCAGTCTCTATGGAATACCGGAAACAGAAAACGATGATGAAGCTCGCATCAAGATTCTCCAGTTCGGGACAGACCTCAAGTATTTCGCTACATCAAGACACTATGCCAACCACTGGCCATCTCAGTCGTGGCTCTATTACTTTAACGAGTCGAATCCATGGGATGGGCCACACAAAGGTCGCTCATCTCACTGTCTTGACATAGCATATCTCTTCCTGAACTTCAATCACCTCATGGATGACTCCCAGAAGAAGACCGCAACGGACTTTGCTCGAGATGTGATTAGTTTCACAAACATGGAGGAGCCTTGGGGTGAGTTCCATGCTTCCAAAGATCTGAGAGTATATGGAGCACAGGCAGAGAGCCAGGGAGCGGGAGATAAGCTCAAGACTGTGGCCGGGCCATCTAAGGAAGTACAACGTCTTTGGTCAGAGATAGGTCTAGATAATCTTTCTCAGGCTTGGAGTGCATACTCCGCAAGGTCGTAGTTAGCGGCACCGCAAAATGACACGCAGTTACAAGATTACACTACTAGACTGAGACGTATAGTTTGCTTCTGTTCATATTTTCGTTCTTACTGTAACAGGACGACTAGGATGAAGACTCTATTGGTTAAAAGTCTAATAAAGAAAGTTTAGCCACTTAACAGTCACCTAGCTAACACTCTTCATTCAATACTATAGAAGAATTTTAATGCTCTGGCCAATAGTGGCAAGGAATAGTTATCTTACTACAGAAGCAGGCGCTATAATTGAGTTCCTTTTCATCTCTTCTAACTACAATGTCTTGAAGATATCGAATCTCAGACTTGTCCACTCTTCTGGGCTACTTCTTAGGTCAGTCCACATCCTTTACAAAGAACGAGTGTCAGTTCATTGTTAAAGGGATTATGGAATAAGGCATAGTAAATATAAATCGACTTCAATTTCTTCTATCTCGTTATGTATCGAATGTCATAACGTCCGTCGCAGAAGGATAGCGTCATTAACGATGATTAGAGGCTATATCGGGTGGCGGCAGAGAGGCGCTTGGGAGCCAGTAACTCTCATTTTGAGTTCTGGTCAAAATGCGATGCAGACATTCTGAGACTTCCTTCGCTTGAGCTCGAGGTTGCTGCGTTGATCCTGAGCTCCGTGGCCCTCCATCCGTTCCGCTCTTGATATCCTTACTGATTCCCCATTCGTTCAGATGTTGGCGGTAGGAGCGGGCTGAGGCATCAAAGTTGTAATACGTCCTCATGATATCACGTACTTCCTGTAGCCTTCTACCCTCATCTTGGTAAAGTCTGGTGATAAGCTCTTCATGTTCGCTCCACAGCTCAGCAATTGTCTCGGCTTCGAGGTCTCCTGAACTGCTGTCGTTTCCATCGCCTGGCTTAGGTGTATTCTGCATAGCAATCACGTCGACTACTAGTAGTCTATCCCTAATGAGCTCCAGGAGGTCACCCAAGGCAGTCTTTCCTTCTCTGCAAACAGGATCCTTGGCCATGTGACCTATCCAACGTAGTACAACATTATGGACTTTGGCATGGTTGGATATGTACTCCCAAAAGCGCCTGTTAGAGTCTGGGCCAGAATGTACTGACTCCAAATCATTGTGGAATTCGCTCAGACCTGGAGGGCCGTACAACAGCCAGACCATGAACTCCAGAACAATGCATCCCATGGCCCACATATCATCTGCACGGAAGAAAAAATTCCACACAGATCCTTCTGATAGCAACCCCTGTTCAGGTGGCGCATACAATTGCGCTTCCGCTGAGCTTGCTGGCACAATTTCGGTAGCAACTGACTGGTGACATGCCTTCAATGTGCCGATGTTATGGCCTGTCCTACTATCATCTTTGAAGTAGAGTATGTTTTCTGGACACAGGCCAACGTTACTAGCAAGTGCACCCTCGATGGTTGCAGTCGCCAGGTTTACTTGGCTCGAAGCATATACTAACCCATAAAGCTGCTCAATCACAGATCTTACCAAACTAGCGGTCAAAACTCGTGGGAATGTCTTCCAGAAATCTCTCAAATTCCCGCCATCTGATGTTTCAGAAATGAAATAAAAATCTGTTTCCCCTCGACGAAACGTGGTAATGAGTTTGACGATGTGCCTTTGGTTTAGTCCTTGAATTATTTTGAGCTTTTGTAATTCTCTCTGCCAAATTGGCTCGAAGGACAGACGTGTCACAGTGATATAAACCGGGTTCTGAGTCTTATGAGTCTCAGTTGTTAGCCCCGTGAAAACAGAAGGTTTTCGAGTCTTGCTTCTAACTCACCATGTCATTTGACACAAGATGACGGCGGTGAATCTTGTATTTGATTGCCTGTCCATAGGAGTCTTCGTCCGTCTTGGTACATTTTTCTGTGAATGGCAGGATAGACTCTTCATGTTGGTGCCTCACTACGAGGGCCTCTTTACTAGAAAGAACAGGCGCACAAAAGCTCCACTGATAGTAGCTGAAGAAGATGAGGATAAACTCCGAATACAATGTGTTTCTGTGCTCTTCTCTCTGAAGGTCATCAATGTCTGTCGGTTCAGTATCGTCTTGATCGTAAAGTTCGTACATATACTTTGACAAGTTCTCGAGGTCCGATTCCTCAAGTGGCAAGGTTTCATCGCAGATTTTGTTTTTGTTGAAAAAGTGCATGGCATGCCAGAGTTCCTCCCCTTTCAGATCGCTTAGAACTAAAATGGAAAAGAGCTTCTTGCCAAGCGCTACAGTGTAAATGACTGTGTCTTTGAAAGTCTCGGGGTCGATACGATTTGGAGGGGAAATTCGGTCACGGTCTTGTGGATTCGCGAGTTCTTCCGAGGCTCGTACTCGATTTTGAATTGCATCAATCTCGGACTCATTAGTACTTGGTGGTAGGATATTAGTATTGGCCATGTGAAAGGAGGATCGATGACCACAGTTGCAAGTGGCGCCAGGTAAAGATTTGTTATGATTGAACCCCCTGCAGCCGCACCGCTGACCTTTGAGCTTAGGTGTCATGACGATATAGCGGCATCGACCCTTCTGTAACGCTTCTCCTGGTTTGACAATGGCCGAAAGTACTGACTCCATCGTGATGATACCTTGCAGGCTGCCGTCTGGTGAGAAGAGATGTGGGTTGCTGATAAAATCGTGACTTGTAGGCCCTTGATCTTCGAACACACTCTCAATGAGCGTCTCTCGAATAAGTCGCTCGGTTTCTTCAAGTTTCACATGGACATGGTTCAACACTTGGTAGTGGTACTGAGCCTCGTATGTTGCCAAGTCAACAAGTGTGATATTCATCTTTGATGCGACATCTGCTGCATCGTTTCCATGATCCTGATGTTCATGACCTTCCTGACTGTTGTCAGACTGCAATGACTCGAGGCTTGTCTCAGACCTCGCGACTGCATCCTCCGTATGAGCTGACATTCCATCATCGGGCATCAATTTGGATCTATTGAGTGCAAACAAGGCTAGTCGCTCCAAGTGCTGACCAATGTGACGCTTCAAGTCACCGTAAAGGATGATGCAAGGTCCTCTTTGTCCTATGGTAAGATGATCTTGATGCGGCTTTTCAGTGGAATCTGGGGTCGGATTGTCATCTGTTGCAAAGTTGTTGGGCAGCGAAGTTATCCAGGGAGCCACCTTTGTGAGAACGTTATCTGTGATCTTGTTGAAGTGTCTTTCGGGAAGCTTGGCCATATCTGTCTTCTCTAAGTCGTATTAGTCTAATGTCATTTCTGGTTGCAGAATTACAGATATTTACCACTGTCAAACGATTCTGGACAACTGTCATCAGCAACGTGTCGAATGACCCACGAAGGCTTATAGCACTCGAATCCATTTACAACGTCATGGCATCCATCTCTACACAATGGGCAAGTTACGACATCGGCCGAGCTAGATCGCTCACATAACTTTGCAAGAGACAAGAGCTGGGGACCTTGAAGTTGTAGCTCATGGAGGGCTTTCATATGTTCAATGAACTCCGTCTCACTGTTGTGTGGTTTGTGTTTCGGGTCATTACAGTGCCATTCTCTTCGGTGGTTCTCGAGCTCGTGTCTCAGCCAATCCTGGCGTGTTTCGAATAAGATATCAGGTGTTTCGCAGTTATCGAAAGTGCACACATACGCTTGAAGATCGCGGAACACGTGTCTCCTGCACTACGTTAGTAATGCTATTACTGAGTTTCGAAAGATTTACCAACTTCCATGCTCTCTCGCCTTTCACTTCAATTAGATGATAGCAGAGGGGACATAGGAACTGATCGAGCGCTTCGCCATTGTCGTCCTGCGGGCGAGGAGGTACTCGGATCCCTACACTATCCTTACCAGTGAATCCAAACGTCGTAATAGTTCCGGATTCTGACTGAACATCGGGTTCTTCTCTCATATCGACTGGGGGGATGAATTTGGTTGCTTCGGTACTCGCCAGGAGGCTTCCTTTGGAGATGGTAGGGGCATAGCTTGGGGTGTCTCTGACCAGATTCCTTATTGGGTGGGTGGTAACCGGAGGAGGTGGCATTTCCTGTTCTGCTTTTTCCTGGGGCTCATCTCGAGCGATATGACCTGCAGCTGTCGTCACATCCGATGGTTGAGGCTCTGAGGATTTCCGGTAGTGTTGCTCATTATATATAAGCAGCTGACGGCGGCGAGTAATTGCCTTAGCAAGCCGTTTCTTGAGCACTGCGGAAGCGCCAGGAAAGCATTCGTCGACATGGCGCTGATCAAACGAAACGAAATGATCGACTGTGATCTTGGACGCTCTGGATAGTCTGTCTGTTGCTACTGGCTGTCTGATGACCATCGCAAGCGAGTACAGATGCCTCACTGAGTTGGTGATCGACTCATATAGTGCAGCAATTTGACGCTCAGGAGTCAGCATATCGGCTTCGTCAGAACTGGAGCTTTCGGCTGACGAAGTTATGGACGATTGGTCTGAGTCATTGTCTCGTTGTCGGTCAAACTTGGGCTGAGCTGCTTCGGCCATTGGCCGTTTGCCAAGTATGAGATCGGATGCTACCGACTATTAGTTTAGAAGTATTAGAGGAACAATAGGATAGGTGTACCAGTGTTGAGGGTACTATCAAGGCGCTGCAATATATCTACAACTCGGGCAGCATAAAAGCTAGAATATCTGAGGCGATAGTCAAGTGAGATTCGCTTGTTAGGGCCATGCTTTGCCCCGACACTTCCGGCCCATACATCGAAACGTGAGTATTCATTCGCGATACCTTTGAGAGGTATTCCGTCATTGGCATCACTAGTTGATGTATCAAGGCTCTTGATCAGATGGCTGAAAGACTTAGAGCATTGGATATAACAATCGCTGATAGTAGCCATTTCTGCGAAAGACATGGCAGAAGCCTGAGTGAAAGTAAATGCCTCATGCCCTGGAAGTTGCTCACAGAGAGAGGGGTTGACTGTGCAGTCGCCAGTTCTGGCAACATATGCAGGTGATCATGTTGGAACCAACAGACAGCTTCCCAACGCCAATCATTATGTGCCACGGGAGACTGCAGGGCGCCACAGCGCTTCCACCCTCTCAATCGAAAGTCACTGATTCGTCTTTCAACCCCCCGGCAATCGTAATCAGACGCTGACGAAGCTCACATAAAATTTCGCCTCCATCCCATCTTCTTCTTATCAACGACGGAATAAGTATCAATTTCTCTGCTACAGGCCTTTGTGGGCTACAGGAGAGCTATTAAAATGTCTGGATTTGAAGTAGTAGGACTTATCATTGGAGTGTAAGTATGCTAGAAAAGCGCCTCCGACAATGCTAACAACCATACATAGAATACCAATTGTCGTCAAAGGACTAAAGTTCTACGAGAATGATGCACAGGTACTCCTGCATCATAAAATCGCCATGAACGATCTTATTGTATCGCTGCATGCTGAGCATTCACGATTCAGGCACTCTTGCAGTGTGTTGTTGAGAGGTCTGGTTGAAGACGAGGACCTAGAAGACCTTTTAGACAAGACTACTAAGGACGATTGGGAAAAGGCATTAACTGAAGGTCTAGAGAGGAGCCTCAGAGACAAGCTCGGACACCGCTATTATGCATACACCGAGATAATGAAACAGATCCAGGAGAAGCTTGAAAAGTTGGGGAAAGTAGTAGGCATGGGCAAGCAACAGGTAAGGGTTGGCAGTTATATCGTATGGTAGACTCGCTGACATTTATCCTAGCAATGGTACGAGAAGACGGAATACGAGAACCAGAAAACATGGCATAAAATCAAGAAATGCATAAAACACAGCAAGCACAAGCAACTGCTCGAGGATATCGAAAAGTACAACACAAAGTTGGAGCAAATGACACCAGGAATATTGACGCAAGCACAGACAGCACTTTCTCAGCCGAAGAAGGTAGATCTAAATTACTGGGACTCTATCAGGCAGGCGGCGATGAGTCTACACAGCGCCCTTTGTTCGGGATGGCTTTGCTGCTGCGTGAATTCTCACGTCACTCATTTCCAGCTCGAAGATCGAGCGACTGGAAAGAAGGGATCTCATAGATTCAAGTTGTCGTTCAAGATGCCTCAAACAGGCGATAATGGGCAAGCTGTGGAAAGTGGTGTCTGGAAGAATGCGGAGTTTGAAGCAGTTGAGAGTGAAAATCTCCCAGGGAATCTCCCTCGATCTCCCGGAGGTGTTGCTTTCGCCCCATTGAGTGTAATTGCTTCACCTAATCTCAAGGTGGAGAAGCATATCAAGGATCTCTGCAAAGAGCTCGCGCAACCTTCCTGCCAGCTTGCAGTTCGTTGCATAGGATATATACCTCAGGAAGAGCACAAGCACTACATTTATTTTCCCGGGCGACTTCTTGCTTCAGACCGGCCGAGGAACACAATCACTCTTTACAATTTACTCTCGAACAAGGGTCAGCCGGGTACGCAGTATACCTTTGGCAGCGCGGTAGCCGACAGATACGAGTTGGCCCTATTATTAGCTTCTTCGCTTCTTCAACTACATGCAACTTCATGGCTTGGAGATTGGTGGTCCACTGACGATATACATATCTTGCCACGAAACTCAAAAATGTCTTTCAAAGACTGCACCTTCGTCATGCAGACCTTCCCATCGTCTACCATCACTAAAGGACCTCAGCTTAATAAGACTACGACTCGCCAGATGGTCATTCGAAATGAAGCAATATTTCGACTCGGGGCGACGTTGGTTGAGCTCTCTACCGTAGCAACACTAGAGGCACAAGAAGAAGTTGACGACCATAGGATCACGGAAGAATTGACGGACTTCAACACAGCGGAGAGACTTTCCAAGGCCGTCGCACTCAACAACGCACTTGAGTGGAATGCAGTGGTTGATCGATGTTTACGCTGTGGCTTCCATTCGCCTCCGGATTTTACAAGGAAGGACTTCAGAGCAGAGTTTTATCAGTGTGTTGTAGGACCACTGGAGAAATTATACAAGGACTCATTGATTAACTGAGATGTAAATCACGGATATGGAGTTAATTTAGATGTAAGCAGCAAAGATCATCTTTTGAACAATGAAGTGTTTATCGGCGACTGGCTTTGTGAGAATGAAGATGTGAATTTATTGAGGAAAGAGCAATTCTATCAATAAGAAAATGGTCTGGCTAGATACTTGGGATCCCTCTCTGGCTTCCCTTCAGGTGGCACATCCACTACATCCGGGTTGACGTACCAACTGGGATCACCCTGCTCCTCCTCCTCCATAACACAAACACTCCACCCATTGCCCAACCATCTAAGCCTATTCTCATGCATCTCCTCAAACTCAAAGTCCTCCCATCTCGGGGCCCTCAACGCCTCTAGTGCATGCATGACACTTCCCGGCCACAGAGCAGAGATCTTGTCCCCACGTCCGCCTCCAATCTTGTACCATGACTTGCAATCATCCATGTAGACTGTCTTCTTGAAGTACTCCCCGACGAAATCTCCAAAGTCTTTGACGCGTGATGCTTTAGGCTCCATGGTTATGTAGTCTTCCTTCTGGAGCTTGCGGATGCACTTGACGATGTAATCGCCCTGTGCCTCGAGAAGACAGGTCAGAGAACCAGCGCCAATGGCTGAGTTGGGTCCGAGCATCATGAAATAGTTGGGGAAGCCATCCACCGTCAAGCTCAGATACGTCGCCGGGAACGGATCAAACTTGTCCTTCAAGGTCACTCCTTGTTTGCCGACGACAGGGAAAGGAGGGGTGTAGTTAGTCTGGAAGCCCGTTGCGCAGACCAACACATCGATGTCTACTTGTCGGCCCTCAGGTCCTGTGAGCTTCAGGCCCTTCTCATTGATGCTCTCGATACCTTTTGTGATAAAGTCGACGTTGGGTTGAGTCAGAGCTTCGAGATAGCCTGGACCTGGCGTCAAACGACGACATCCAACACCAAAGGCTGGTGAGAACGCTTCAAGAAGATCAGGTCGTGAAGCTAGGACATCATTGGTAGTCTTTGAGAACATGGCGACAAACTCTTTCTGCAGCTCTGAGTCTTTGAGGGTTGAAAGATGGACCAAGTTACCGTCGTCCTCGATGCGCTTACGGAATCGAAGATATTCATCGTCACTCTTGATGAATTCTGCCAGACGAGCGGCCGAGACTATTCGCATGTTAGACAATTCAATTTCACTCAAGTCAGTCTTGAGAACTCACATTCAATTTCAGAAGGATCCCATCCCAATTGCTTCATCGTCCCATCGCCAAAGCGGTTCGATATCCAGACCTTGCTACGCACAAAGCAGCTCAACTTGGCGCCCTCGACCTTTTGCAGTGCTGGCACGATCTGAATCGAACTCGAACCACCGCCGATGATACCAATATTCTTGTTCTTAAAGTCATATTCCTGATCCCAGGCTGCTGAGTGCATCTTCTTGCCCTTGAAGGTATCGAAGCCAGGAATGTCAGGCCAAGAGATGGTGTTGAGATTACCTCTCGCTGCAATAACGACGTCTACTTCCTCGGCGAAGCTCTCCCCTGCGTTTGTCTCAACTGTCACGTTCCTAGATCCTGTCAGTATTTGGTCGACATAAGTGAAGGCAAGACAGACCATTTCTTGGCGGATTCATTCCAAGTTGCGCTGGTTACTCGGTGTCCAAGATGAATGAAGCGCTTGGCACCGTATTTCTCCGCCACGCCATCGATGTAGGCGCAGATTTCATGCGAAGGGGCATAAAACCCTGACCAAGCTTTATTTGGAGCGAAAGTGTACTGATAAGAATGGGCTATATGGGTAGAAATGTCAACAACTTGCAATGTCGTGTGAAGTTTTTTTGCTTACATGGGATATCGCAGGCACAACCTGGATACCGATTCTCCCACCACGTTCCTCCGACACCTTCATTCTTCTCATAGATCTTGAGATCAATGTTGCGCAGACGCTGGGGGATTCTGATGCCGAGATAGACGCCTGAATACCCAGCGCCAATCACACGGACCTTGAGAGGGCGTTGGTTCTCGACTGGAGCATCCTTGCAAGTGAATGCTTCATGGACCCCGTTTGCATGAGCGGTGGAGCCGTTTACCACTTTGCCCACAGTGGACTTCTGGCCCAAGACTGGTGTATTATCCATTGTCTGCGACGGAATAATCGCGGGCTCAGCTGGGTTTGATGAGTTTATCCCCATAATGGAAGCGCTTGACGAAGGAAGAGTTGTAGAATAATGGAATAGCTTGTATCTTCAATTGAACAAGAACAATGAATGCAGCTTTATGTGAAATTGAACACCTGCGACTGGCTTGAGGCTGGAATATTTACAGGGTGAAATGCAAACAGAAAGATTGTGAGCCTCCCTCGGCTGCTCCCTCGGCATGCCATCATGTAACCCTTTAACCCCTCTTTGCTCTCAAGGATACATCAACCACGGCGCCCAATTGTATCGCTGCCGCTGTGTAACGCCTGGTGTTGTTGCCGCACTGTCGCCCCCCAGGTGCCGTTGCCGCCAAGGATGTGTAAACTCTTATTACCGGCTTATATCCAGAGAGTGCCACTGCCGCGATCCATCGGGAGATCCATCGGGAGATTCACCAGGTCACGTGTGCCTCCGAAGGAGGTTTGACAAAAAGAGCGTCTCTTGTCACCTGTATTAGTTGTTCGAGAATCTCATGGTGTTGGATGTGTTGCCCGATCGACTTCGTTCAAAGACCATTCCCGCAAGGAATCACCTGGGGACGTGTAGAGGCGAATCAATGAAAAGACCAAATACGTTAGGGTAGTTCTTCCAATGGCTAAATGGATGACTTGTTATGTGGTTATTTTCATCAAGCCCCAAGGCAGCGAAATATATGTCAAACGTACAGAGGCATCTTCTTGCGATAGACGCTGGATCTCCTCTGCATTGGTGATAGTCACGGACTTATTACTAACAGATGTCTTGTCTTGCTGGCCCAGACTCGTAGCATGGTCGTGCCCGGCTGAAGAATCCGTGAGAATCCGCGGTGGGGACGGAAATTCCGTAGAACGTCAAGTGGGTACGGATACGGGCAACCAACTTATCTCATGACCTGATGTACCCCGCAAACTTGAGGAACTGGCCTGATAAGATAAGATAAGGTTCGTGCTATATCGGCCTAGACGCGATTATAAGGAAGGGCGTTGTGACGAGAGTATGAGAGTAGCAGGCCAAGTCAACTTCCTTATCTCTCATCAGTCTCTGTATTATCCCTCTAGTCAGACTCTCTGCAATGTCAACCAGCAACTTCCAAGTGGCCGTAGTTGGCCTCGGTGCTCTCGGTAGCGCAGCAGCCTATCACGCCGCCATCAAAGGAGCTACTGTTATCGGTTTCGAGCAATATGACTTTGGCAACATCTACGGATCCTCACACGACACATCCCGTATCGTCAGAACCTCTTATGGCTCACCAGACTATGTGGCGTTAGCCCGTGCAGCTTACAAAGACTGGGCTGAGCTAGAACGTCGAAGTGGTCTTCAAATGCTCACCATCACTGGCGGCGTTGTCTTCTTCCCCAAACTGGCTGATGACGGAGCATCTCTGAACAAATTCGAGAAGAGCATGAGTGCTTCTGAATTCATGAGGAGTCTTGATGCAAACAATATCCCGTATGAGGTCCTCAGCTCTCAAGAAGTCAAGAAGCGCTGGCCTTCGTTTGACATTGCAGAAGGCGTTCAGACTATTTACACTGCCGACTCAGGAATCGTGCATGCGTCCAAGTCTGTGGCTGCAATGCAGTATCAAGCTCGTGCCAACGGCGCTGTTTTGAAGGAGAAGACACGCGTGGATGCATTGATCCCAGATTCCAACGGCAAGGGCATGACTATCAAGACATCTCGAGGTCAATTCCACGCTAACAAGGTTATCTTGGCTTGCGACGCGTGGACCAACAAGCTCATTACTCCACTTGGCACAAACATCCCGCTCCAGATCATGCAAGAGCAGGTCACCTACTACAAGCCAGCTGATGTGACGCCATTCGATGATACCAAATTTCCTGTATGGATCTGGGCTGGCAACAGATATTTCTACGGGTTCCCCAGTTACGGCGAGCCAACAATCAAGGCAGGCCGCGATACATCTAACAACTTCATGACACCCGAAGAACGCACCTTTGTCCCGTCTGACGATCTATTCGACGAATTGACCTCTTTTATGGGCGGTCTGATACCGGACAAGGGACGAGCCATTCGAACAGTGACCTGTCAATACGCTATCACACCTGATCGTCAATTCGTCATCAGTCCTTTGAAGAATCACCCCAATGTTATTGTTGGCTTAGGTGGAGGTCATGCGTTCAAGTTTGCGCCAGCGATTGGTCGTGTGTTGGCGGAGCTTGCGATAGATGGTGAGACAAAGGAGGATATCTCCAATTTTGGCATCCCTAGGGTAGGGGCAGACAGCAAGTTGTAGAAGCATAAGCATTTAGACAGCATTTATAAAATATCATTATAAACTTTGAATTATCTAATTGTCACTATATGATTGTAAGAGATACGAGTTACTCAAGCTACCTGTCTAGTTCATGGTCATCTCATGTAACGGGTTGCTGTCGTTCACCAAACTGAAAACTTAGTCCAGTGCATTGGAACAACAGGTCAGCACCCATTGACAACGTCGCTCATGTTACGAACTTAATGAAATGAATAAAAACTCAGAATAACACAATAGTCACACGAGAGAGTTCAACGCGTTATAAAGTTACTTTTCCTCAATTGAGCCCGTTGAAAAGAAGGTATTCGCCGTTGCAAGCCACGTCTCTTATCGCAAAATTATGTGCCCGATAAGACAAGACCCGGAATTTTAAGCAGGCCGAGAGCCAGTGGCGCTCCTCCCTGCACTTTTGACTCAAGTGCCAGGCCCAGTAGTCAGACGCGTAGCATACATAATCTGCACCAACTCTGAATGTCACCAACCGCTCTCCAATCTCACCACAAGCCATACCATCACACCAATAAACATAAGCATGAGTGCCCCAAGATCAAGACAATATCGACGCGTTGCTCAGGCCTGTGATAATTGCCGGTACATTTATCACTGTTGACAATAGCAGATGTGATTGCTGATGAGGTTACAGTCGCAAAAAGATCCGTTGCCCAGGTGAAAGACCGCGATGTTCAGCATGTACACGTCTTCGTCAGCAATGCTCCTTCACTGAGGCCAATCCTATCAGTGAGGATACCACTAGTAGACTGGAAAATCGCATGGTAGGGCTACTCATCCAAGTATCTCATACCTCTGACTAAGAGCTGCAGTCAAGTCGACTTGAACAACTCGAGGATAAGTTGGACAACTTAATAAGCAGAGTTGTGTATGTTCAACAGTACTCTAGCTCGTACAGCGAGGTCATACAAACTGATGATATATAGTCCTCCATCAATGCAAGAGACTACACCAACCTCCACGTCAGACAGGAATAACCGTATACCATCATTCTCATCAACCTCGCCTCACACTACCCTTCCAATAATGTAAGTTCTTCCCTACCCACTAAGCTTATAAGTGCTAATCAAAGACAGATCGTCAATACCAACAGAAGTAACTACAAGAGCCATTGACTTTTACTTTCGCCATATTCATCGGCAACCTCTTTGGCTTTTTGGCGAGCGCCCTCTACTACCTTCCGATACATCCGAGGAACTGATCTATGCCATGTTGGCTCTAAGTATGACTTACAACACGGAGGATATGCCCATGGATAACCTTCAAAGTCCCGACTCTTATAACAAAATTGCGCGGAGAGGTGTCATGCTCAAGATTGCGGAGGGCAGAGTGACTATTAGGTGTGCCCAGGCGCTGTGTCTACTAGCTTATTACAACTTTATCTGTAAGTCCATATTCAGTTCTTTATAAGACATCCTTGCAATTCACTAACGCTGCCGTAGTGGGCAATATACCCATGGCTGGCTTCGACATAGCAACGGTTCAGAACATGATCCAGCTTCTCCCCGGTAGTGAGCGCAACCCAAGTAGCTCAGCAGTCTCACAAGATAAATCCCGACTATTTTGGAGTATTCAGTGCCTAAGCTCTTCCTGCGGCAGGCCAGTCCTATTGCCTTCCATACCAACTAGTATCGACGCACCTCAAATGCTCACGGTCGAGACCCGAGATTCTCTAGGAACCTGCATTCCAGCTCCAAAAGCCACAGAATCTGGTTTAAGAGAGACTCTCGTTGACGTTTGGTCCCAGTCCCTAAAGATTTGCGAGCTATGGGGTGACGTTAGACTCTACGTCGCCAAATGCTTCGAAGGCTTAGCCAGACGTCCTTGGCATCCGGATTCCGACTACACCAGACTTTGTTCGCGGCTGCTAGAGATTGAAATGATCTGGCCGATCTCCCTGAGCTATAACGCAACAAAGTTCCCAGAGCTTTCTCCCCTAGAGGTAGAGAATAACCGGATGGATTGGTTACCATGGCTAAGGGTTCAGATGACCTACCATACCATTCACTGTGTCCTCAATCACCCATCTCTGTATACAGTAATGGCTGAAACACCAAAGAGTAGACTTGGAGGCGACTCGTTCTGGAGAGCATCGTACCTGAAGGCTTTGAGGCACTGCACTTGGGTCTCGAGGTTGATTCGAACAGCGGAGGAGAAGAATCTTCGACTGGCCGATCCTTTCTTTGCTCAAGCCGCTGCCATCGCCAGTACATTGCATCTATACTGGACTAGAACCAATGATAGTCAGCTGCAGGCATCTTCTGTGAGAAATCTGGAGGTTTGCCGGAATCTTGTGCGAGAGATGGCAACATGTTGGCCAGTATGCAAGACAATTGTATGTACTCACCGCAGAAACATATTCTACTGATTACTGACGCCTAAATCAGGAACATACTCTGGATCAGTTCATCGAGTCAACTGATCGCTCAACCCAGATGGCGACAGACAAATCATCACCAGCCGTCGTCAGAACATCTCTCATTTGGGTCTTACTGGACGTGGCGGCACCTCAATTCCCCAACTACCATGATCAAAGCGTTCACGGCCGAGACGTTTGGGGTGGTCATGCAGCTACCCAAGACGAAGATGGTCTACCAAGGTCCGAGACGAGTTCACCGCCAACAGACATGCGAGAGTCAACAGCTCAATACGCGTCACCTCCAGCTTGGGTATCTGAGAGGACAGACACGAACCCACAAGAGACAGTAGAGAATGGTATGATTACGGCACAGCATGGGGTTAGTAATGAACATGTGACTACGCATGATTTGGCCTGGGGACCTTGGGAGAATCTTGGACCGATGGGGGAGAACTTTCGTATGAACATGGACTGGTGGGACATGAATCAATTTTAAAAGTCAAGGTATAGGGAAACAGTTCAAATAATACATACTACTATCGACGACTACTTAACAATACACTGACACAACAGGAACTCGAGGTTTGAACCTCTAATACAGCTTGAGGCCCTCCCTTCTCTAGGATGCACTTCGACCATATGGTTCGAATGGCAGAATAACAGAAACGATAGCCATGACAAAGAACAAAGCCCCCGAGATGTACAAGGGTGCTATAGTGGTAGTATCAGCCGTCACCGCAATGACGGCAGAAAGAAGACCCATGATACGGTTGAGCGAGACCGCGATACCATTGCCTGTAGTTCGGTGCTCAGATGGAAACACCTCAGCAGTGTATGCGTAGAGTGTACCGTAGTAGAGGTTGATGCAAACAGCTAAGACTTGTTAGTACTAACAACGTGGCGGACACAGTGAACCTACAGATGCAGCTGCTGATGGCAAGATTCTGGGCTGGCGTCTTGATGATGGTGTAGCAGAAGAAGAAGATGGCTGTGATCACAGCTCCGATAGCCATTGTATACCGTCGTCCGAGGAAGCTCACTTCAGCAAGACCAGCGGCAATCAGAGGGCCAAAGATGGCGCAGATGTTGGTGATGGTGTAATCGCGCCAGGTCTCGGTAAAAGACGGTTGGTAGTCGGGAAGACGGCTGCTGAGAAGGGATCTGAATCTGTTAGTCTGGACCCATTTAGTACATAGGTTAGGAGAACTCACGGGAGGTAGAGAAAGAAGAGAGGATATCCAAGGCCAATTAATGTCCAAGACAACCAGATGAGACAAGTTGACAAAGCCAACTTCTTTGTCGAAAACAGTCCCTTGACGTGACCAACCAGACTCTTACCCAAACCACGAATAGCCAATCCCTTGCTCCCACCGTGTTCAGGAGTATGAGCTGTTCCACAAGCCTGAAGGCCCTCAAGTGTCAACGAGCAAGGTCGCTTGTAAGTGCTGGCAAGCTTCTGAAGCATATCAACAAGCTCTTCCTCTTTGCCATTGGTAACCAAGAACTTTGGAGTTTCAGGGAGTCGGATGATTAGAATACGAAGGGCGGACATGACCAACATGAGGGCTCCGCCGGTGAACATGATGAGTCTCCATGATTTGTTGTTCTGCCATGTGCATGTCTCGACCGTAGCGACGCAAGTCCAATCATTTCGAGCTATGAAGATGTTGAGTTAGTCCCAACCCCACAGAGGTCGGACGGGAGAGGTAGCTTACAATAGAAACCCCAGGCGATGAACCCAGCACTGGCTTGACCAACACCCCACCATCCAGCCATAGCAGTAATAACCCACTGCTGCTTTGCAGGCACAAACTCCAGCATGACAGTCGGATCCAAGACAAGATTGCCACCAGCCCCAAAGCCAAGAAAGGCCACAAAGACACAGAAAGCAACCCAGCTGGGACCAGCTCCTGCGACGATGGTAGCAATGGCAGCGATGAAGAGAGTAATGTTGAAAGCAATGCGTCGACCGATGATATCAGCGCCGAAGCCCCAGAAGAGAGCTCCCATCTGGAGTCCGGCGTACAGAGCCATGGTCGAACCAGTGGTATAGCCTCCATGGCCGATCTCAAGGTAGGCTTGGCCGGCTGCAACGCTCTGGAGGAAAGCTACCAGGGAGTCAGCTGCGAAGCCGAAGCCTGTAAGGCAGCAGAGCCTGAGATGGAAATTGGTCCACCCGATTTCGTTGATGGTCTTGAAAGTCAGCATGATCAACACTCATCTGTCCTCAGTGGCCTTACCTCGTTGACAAGATTGATCTTGGCCGACAAAACGGGATCAACAACGTTACCAAGTTCATTGACAGTGCTGACATGATACGAAACATCATCAGCAGCCATAACGTCCTTCTCCCGATCACTCCTCTCCTTAACAGAACCCGAAGCAGCAGGGACCTCAATATTCGACATTATAACAAACTCTCAAATCATACGATGCAGAAGATAGTATGCAAAGATATTGCGTCAAACATGGAGACACAAAGTCTCCTTTAAACACGAATCAGGTAATTCTCCATGATAATTCTCCAGGCTTGGCCGCTCGGCTATCCAAGCTTCAGTGGAAACTGATACGCGCTACCCCACAAACTGAGGAGGGTAGCGAAGGCGGGGGAGATATGGGCACCAATAGGGGGATGTGTTATGATCTAGCCAAGATGATTAGGTCTACTGTATCTGTTTAGGGCGGAATGGGACTGGGATGGCCTTTGGCGAGACTGTTCGGGAGGCGCGGTTTCTACGTTTTGACTGAATGTGTTTGGTAATAGTTACGGAATGGCAAATGGCTACGGTATTCCTTTGTCACTGTCGCATAGAGTAATGTTCAGACGTGAATCTCAATATTGGCATTCCGCAGAGCATGCATGCCTCTTCAGCTTATCGGTATATCTCATCAAAGAACTCATGAATCCCAATGTTTCCTGTTGTTATTCGGAGTGTCTGTAGTTGAGTTGTCATTTGGTTTGGGTTAGTTTCCGTGTTTATCATGATAAGCCTCACCCCCGAGGTCGGACACGGACCGAACACGGATTCATCCCGTGTCTTCAACGACAGGCTCCGTCTCCACGCTACAACCAATTGACAGCGGACTCGGAATCGATCTCCCCGGTCTATTCTCCTCAACGGCCAGAGCCCGAGTTGACGATAGTCAAATAGAACATCACATGAAGTCAGCCACGTAGAGTAGTCTCATAAAGACCCCCCTCATGACTCGCCAATACAACACCAGCTTAACGCCTAACCTTGTCTAACCCTTGCAAACATGTCCACTTCCATATCTCCCTCTTTCATACACTATCTCCTCTCAGCCGCTGGCCTCGCCGCGCTCGTATCCTTACTAGCGAGGTATCTCTCACATTCCTGACCCCATAAAGATCCCGTCCCCGCATTTCTCAAAGACACTACTTCCACAGCACGAGCATTACCCGCGTCTTGGTATAGATCCCCAGAAGTATACGAACTTGAACGACGGGCTATCTTTGCCAAGAAATGGATCCTTACTACTCATAAACTCAGATTCAACGAGCCAGGCTCGTGGGTCAGGTTTGAGCAGGCGGGCTTTCAGTTCTTTCTTGTGAAGAATAAGCAGGGACAGATCAATGGATTTCACAATATTTGCAGACATCGGGCTTTTCCTATCATGACGGAAGATAAGGGAAAGTCAAGTATTCTCTCTTGCAAAAGCCATGGGTGGTCGTATGGTCTCAATGGTCAACTTGCGAAAGCTCCAGGATATGATGACATGAAAGGCTTTGACAAGACCAACAACGGTCTTCTGCCTGTTGATGCCAAGGGCTTCATCTGGATCAATCTCGACTCTTCAAACACACCTGAGGACTTCGCAACCGAGTTCAAGAACATTGATCAGATGGCACGACATAAGGGCTTCAATTTTGAGGACTATCGTTTTGATCATACTTGGGGCATGAGCGGTGACTACAATTGGAAGACTTTGGCTGATAACTACAACGAATGTTATCACTGCAAAACCGCACATCCAGATGCAGCTGATGTCGCTGATCTATCGGCTTACCGAGTCGATACCAAGGGCGGTAACATCGAGCACTTTGCCAACACGAAACCTGAGATGGAAGAACAAGGTCTCAGGATCGTGAGCAACTATTACTTCCCCAACGCTTGCATGACAGTCTCGTAAGTTATCTTTCAAATTTCCCTTACGCAGCTAATATTATAGTCCCAACTTCTTCTACATGATGCGATGCGTTCCTAATTCACCCGGCCATTGCTCTATGGAATACGAGGTGTATCGACACAAGAACGCCACTGATGAGGGTTTCCAGACTATTGACGCGATGTTCAAGAGGATCTTAGCGGAGGATAAATGGCTCTGCAAAAATGCACAGAAGAATCTTAACGCTGGTGTGTTTGTGAATGGTGAAATGCATCCTAAGATGGAGCAAGGTCCTCTATACTTTCAGCATCGCGTTAGAGGTATCTTGAATGGCCATTATCAGTTGGAAAAGGCAGCTGGAAAGGAGATCAATCCAGCGCAGCATGTTCCGTCTGATACTTCTCGTGGGACGGAGAGTGATATGGGCTTTTGCTCTGGTTTGGCTTGTGGGAGAGATGCTGAACAGCTAGCTTGGTAGAAAGAAAGCTTCGACTGGGCAACCATTTGGCAAGTTAGGATATCGTCAGACTAATTTCACGGAAACTTCGAAAGTTATGTAGAAGATTCATCATAAACAAATTGGAATCATCGTATTGCTGAACTCCATAAATAGCTAAATACAAGCATGCCTCATAATCGTATGCTTATCCCATATCCCATACCAATCCTCAAATCTTTCCAGAGTTGGAAGTAAAGTACTTGCTAATGTCATTATCCTCACCACACTTCTCACACTTGTGAATAACAGGCTTGTTCGTTCCAACCTGCGGCGCAACAGCACCAGTGATAGGTCTGTGAGACTCAGTCTGATCAACCTTACGCTCAGTCTCAGGCTCCTCGCGAATCTTGTCCTCAACAGGCTTCTCATCCTTGTTGCGGGACACAACAGCTGCGGTACCGGCCCCGGCGGCTGCGGCACCTAGACCAGCTGCCTTGGTACCGAAGTGACTGTCATCCTTCTGGGTAGATGAAGGCTGCTGAGAAGAGCGGCTGGTGGAGACGTCGACGTCGTAGGCTACGCCAGAGGGTGTGCCGGATGCGAGGGTGTTGTACTTTCCAGCGTTAGCATTTTCGGCGAGGGTGGAGTGGTGAGAACCGGTTGAGCGCTGGGAGTGCTCTGACTGTCGGGAGGGCCCGTGGTGAGAGCTGTCGAAGGCAGAGGAAGAGGTTCCGAGGCCAGCGCCGGTGCCAGTAGCACCAGGCTGAGCTGTTCGAGAACCATCATTGCTCAAGTAACGGTCCTCATCACGCTTGTTGGACTCATGCGAAGCAAGAGCTCCAGCTCCAAGACCTGCAGCAGCACCGGTTGCAAGTCCAGCTCCTCGGTGAGATCCCTCCTGTTGGTAGGACTGAGAGGTAGGGTCGCGAGTAGAAGTGGAAGTAGGTTGAGTGGTCTGAGGCTCAAAGCCTCGGCTAGAGTCAAGACCACTAGGCTGCTCAGAGTGATGGTCGCGACCGGATCGAGACGCCAGGGCTCCGGCACCAAGTCCGGCAGCAGCACCTGTAGCTAGACCTGCACCGTGATGAGAGTTGTCCTGCTGGTGCTGGGAGGTAGGGTTGGCAGAGCTGTATCCAGGCTCAGTAGTCTGCGATGAAAGACCTCGGCTGGAGTCAAGTCCCGATTGACCAGTAGTCTCATGCTCACGTCCAGATCGAGAAGCCAAGGCACCAGCACCAAGGCCAGCAGCGGTACCGGCAGCGAGGCCAGCACCACGGTGGGAATCATGCTGCTCATATTGAGATGTAGGGATGCTAGAACTATAAGCAGACTGGTTGCCCTGCGACTCCAAACCACGGTTCGAGTTAAGACCAGTGTGCTGACCAGTAGTTTCGTGCTCACGACCAGATCGCGAAGCAAGAGCACCAGCACCAAGACCAGCGGCAGTACCAGCAGCGAGTCCCGCACCGTGGTGAGAGTCATGCTGAGAAGTCTGACCAACAGGATCCTTGTGAGAGAAGTTGGCGGGTTGGTCTGGCTGAGCACCATATGCTGAGGAGGAGCCAAGGGTTGAAGGCTGGTTAGAGCTAGAGTGCTGTCCGGAGTGAGAAGCAAGCGTTCCAGCGCCTAGACCAGCTGCAGTACCCTTCGCGAGGCTGTGGTCACCGTGAGAACCCTGTTGCTGGTATGTCTGAGCAGTAGGGTCTCTGGTAGAAGTGCCAGAGGGATTGTAGCTCTGGGAGTCGTAGCCAGTTCCGGTAGGACCAGTTCGATCATTGTCAGAG
Source organism: Fusarium tjaetaba (assembly GCF_013396195.1). NCBI lineage: Eukaryota > Fungi > Ascomycota > Sordariomycetes > Hypocreales > Nectriaceae > Fusarium > Fusarium tjaetaba. Next base: position 27,916 of record NW_023501232.1, read on the forward strand.
CGCTGAGCATAATGCGACGCCAAAGCGCCAGCTCCAACACCCGCAGCAGCACCAGTCGCAAGACCAGCGCCTCGATGCGAACTATCCTGCTGGGTAGTACCAGTAGGCTGTGTGCTATAATCCCTGGTAGAGTCCAGTCCCGAAGCAGGATACTGCGTCGCACCCCGAGTATCAGTCACATCACGCTGAGTCTTGTCATCATGACCCCGTCCAGCAGTGTTGGCACCCCAAGCAGCTCCAGCAGCGGCTAGAGCAGGCTTTGAATGACCATGTCGCTCCTGATCAGCCTCCTGCTCGGCCTTGGCCTCCGTCTCTGTCTTATCCTTGCGATGGAAGAGAGCGCCGAGCTTGCTCTCCTTGGGTTCTTTAGCGTGCTTGTCCTCTTTGTGATGCGTCTCCTTGTCCTTGTGGTGAGCCTCCTTCTCCTTGTGATCCTTACCGAGAAGAGGGAATGATCGGTCCTTGTGTTCGTCGTGAGACTTATCGGTGGTTTGGTCGACCTTGCTTGGTGTTTGGGTATCATCGTCGTGGCGGCGCTTGTTAAGCTCGTGAGCACCCAATGCACCAGCGCCAGCGGCTCCAGCACCAGCTAAGCTCTCATTGAAGCGAGAGCCAGATGTTTGGCTGGGGTTCTCTTGAGTAGTTCGCTGCGCATCGATGGGGTCGGTAGTAGAGGATGTAGTGTCGCGATCGTTTCGGTGGAGGAATGTTCCGCTCTCGAGAGTACCAGCCGTTCGAGTTGGCTCTGTCGCGCCAGAGTGAACAGCCCGATGACGTGCATTCTCATCTTCAGGGCTGCCGTGGCCGATGACTGTGTTGTGAACGCCTCCGCTAGGAAGATCACCCCAGTAGGGATGGTCCTGGGTAGAGGGTGCAGCAGCACCAGTGGAGCTCTCGGTAGCGGGGATCTTGCTGGTGTCACCCAGACCTCCAGCGGCTGTAGTACCTGTAGCCGCAGTGCCAGCGGTTGTAGTGGTTCTGTCTAGAGGATCGTCGCGTCGCTCGGAAATTGGCTCGTTGGAGGGCTTGTAGGAGGTAGGATCGTTGGACTCAGTGAAGCCAACACCAGAGTCCTTGTGTGCATGGCCTCGAGGGTCATCGGCCTTGTGAAGCTTGTTGTGCTCGTATCCCTTGGAGTAGCCTTGGTGTGTTTCGCTGGGCTCCATTTCTTCTGTGGGGAATGATCCTGGGGGATGGTGAGATGTCTCTGTGGTGGTGTCCTTGGACTCGTCGGAGTGGAGGATGTCCTTGATCTTTGCGCCCAGACTGCTCATTGTGAATGTTATGTAGTGTTTGTTTTAGGGTATGGGTATCAAGAGTGGATTATTAGATGTTGTTTTGTTATTGAGTCGTGAGCGTTTGATGATGAATTTTACTAAATGAGACTGTTCACCGACCTCATATACCACTTCACTTCATCCCCAAGCAAGGCCAGCTCGACTTACCTACGTCGTCGACATCATTATGACCGCCACGGGAACTAACAGATCGTGTGGGGTGCAGCCAAATCGTTGATTGACATCTGGGTTTCCCAGCTTTGGACAGCGAGATCCCTGTCGACCTTACCGCGTTGGGTCAAGAGCTGTACGCCATTCCGTCATCCACATAACTAGCTCCCTGGACATCTTCGATCATTAATTGTGCAACGTATGATCTCCGCTGGGATTACGTCTTTGTCGCTATTTCCCTGGTCTGGACTCGTTCAGCCGCATGCGCTACGAATGGGGATTGCATCATTTCAGCTTGTCGGCATGGCCACGAGGTGTTTGACTGGTATTGCCGAGCTGTCGAGTGTGTGCAAAACAGGATTATGGTTATTGCGTGCTGTAGCGGTGTGATATCCAATTGTGATGCAATCGGATAGCTTGTCATTTATTCCGTGGCTGTTGAGCTTTGCCTCGGTTGAGGTCCTTGATTGAGCTGAAGGGGGGTAAACCAGAAGTAAACAAGAGAGGAGTCACATATTTACATTATCGGTACAATGAAACTGAAGATAACTTAAGTAATTAATAACAAGAAGATTATTATTCAGTTACCAAGGACATGTACTAACTTAGTATTTGTATAAAATGGTATACAACGCTTGATAGTTAATTGATTTCAAGATTTATTTAACTACCCTATAACTTCTTATAATCTAAAGCTACGAGCTGTCTAATTGGATTGGCGTATATCCCCACCGAGGACAAGTCGCGTCGCGTTATCACAAAACGCGAAAAAAACACTACCGTTGCAGCCACTGGCTCAATAAGCCACTTTCAGCATGTGTACTATATCTCATGATCCCGTCGCCATCGGAGACTTGACTGTAGCAATCCGTTCTCATCTCACTTGATGATTCACAGTGCGGTGAACAAGACTCTACCCCATCCTCTTCAACGCAGCAGGGAGGATACCAGCCATCTTAGGTGCGCGTTACTCCCCAGATGAACGGCGCCAAAGAATTGAACCGACCACGCCATGGAATCGACAATCTCCGCGGGCCAGGCGCTTGGAGTCGTGAACGAGAAATATGATAAGGACGCGTCCTGTCCATCTAGACTTGGAATGTGGCCTCTAGTTGCCAAGGCTGTATGAGATGCTGGAAGTGCAGCATAAGGTGGCTCAGGCCCTGATGCCATGGTCGCGTCTCCTATAACAACTGTCAGCATCGCCTCCAAGAAAAGAAACGCGTGCACATACTCCATCTCAACCCGCACTCTTTCAGCCCCTCCATCATATCCCTCGCAATCCTCGCACCCTTCGAATTAACACTCAAAGCCTCAAACACCCTCAAACAAGTCTCCGCATCATCAGAAATACCATCAGCGTCGAAGCCATCCAACGCATCACCCGTCTGCTGACTAAAAATGCTTGAGACAACCAAGATAGACCCTGCGCAGATCAAACATGAAATCATCTGCCACCAGGGAAATTCCTGCACCAAATCTTTCTCGCATGAGATACAGTGCAGTAGACGTGCTGTCTCGCGTGCCTCGGCGATGCATACCTTTTCATACATGCTCACAAGGGCCCAGTTTGGCTGGCTGAGTGCAATTTCGGTCTCGTCATCGAGATTACGCATGATGGGGTAGCAGAGGTATGGTCTGTGAATGAGAGCGCGTAGATGGTGATACTTAATAGCCAACATGCTTCGCTTCTGTATGTTAGCATTGACCAGTGGCTATTAATTCTGATGGGTCCGTACCTGGCGCTTAAAGATGAAGGACTTGTCAAAAGCATGTCCCAAGTCGAATCGCAATGTTCTAGGCAGCGATTGCTTCCATTGTATGAGCTTGACATCGAGTTCCTTGGTATTAAACAGATCACTTGTCAAATTCTGACCAGCTCTCGGGCTGTAAAGATCTCGAAGGACCTGACTGACGATCTTGGAGAAGGAGATGAGTTCTAGATGGTAATCGCCAACAGAAGGCCCCTCAAACATTGTCGGAAACTCATCACCGTCCCAATCGATGTCGGAATCGCCAAGCCTAGACGGCAGCGGAACATGGCAGTAGTCTTCATGGATCGCTGGTGGTCGTCCCAGTTGTAGAGAGATGAGGCGATCTAGGACGTATATGCGGTACCAGATCCGCCGCCGTCGCTCGACAAGTAATCGGCCTGGCCCTTTGAGTCTCTGGGGATCGTTCTGTTCGACGTGTAACCCAATGCTCTGGGCCATACGAACGGTTTGACCCAGCGTTGCCCAACAGCTACCAGGTCAACTACACATAAGTGGAATGACATTGGACGGACTTACCTGTCTGTTCGGCAGACTGCTAACATGTAAAAGCATTGGGCCAAGAGCAGAGACACATGGTGCATCGATCGGTCTGCCCCTGCAGGTAGAGCTAGAGAGAGTGCCGTGCCTGAAGGAAGTATACTTCATGACACTTATTTGCCCCAATTTGTTCACCAGGTATACTGGTGTAGTAAGCTCCAATGGCGCAAATAACATCTATCCATAGCTAAGATCAGTAACGAACCTCGAATGACAACAATGGCTATAACTTACATATAAGTGCCAGCCTGGTATTATCCAGAGAACAATCATCCGACGAATCCAACGCTTGATCAAGCGATCTCATAAACAGCGACTGCGGAATAAACGGAAACGCCAGATGTACAGTAGAAAAGTACACATCAGCAAAAGCTTTCGCCGCCTCACGACTCGGCAGCTCAACGACTCTACCGGGCATGACATTGACGCTCGGAGACGCAATGTCGTCGACTTGCTCGTAGCTGTCAACTCGTTGGTCTGAGTCTGAAGAGCCAGGCTGGGCCTGCAATACCCGCTTGACCAGGTTGAAGAAGCACACGTCGCTCACTTTACCAAGATATCTCTCAGCCTGACTGACCTGCAGACGGAAAGCAAGAGTATCAGAGCCAGTCAAGGTTGTCGTTAGCCTCGTCGTAAGGGTAGTCGTATCGATGTTGGACAAGGCTCTGTCAGCGGCTTTCATACAAGCCAACACCGAAGAAGCATCTTCCCGATGTTGAGGTGTAGGCAGCTTCGATACCACCATGTCCAATAACGACTCATACTGTCTTATCGCCTCACGCAAATCTCCATGTCCTTGCACAGCACTATCCAACGAACCATCATCAGTAGAAGCCTCCTGCCGCCTCTTTGCCCTCCCCCCAGCTGCATAGACACAATCATACCCGTAGCCCTTGCAGCGACTGCACTCGGGCCATTTCCCATCACACTAACACATCAATACCAAGTAACAGATAGATAAGATAGACCAGGTAAGCTTGCCTTGGATTTCATAGACCGGCATTTATGGCACGCCTTGGCGACGCGCTTCCGCTTAAAGCCGACCCGGGGAGATGCGTCTGCCATGATATGCGAGGTTAAATTGATGGAGTGTATTCTGTGCTGATACAGCGGCTAGAAGCCGGATACTTGTTCTTTTTGTTCCATGTGGGGTTGTAGGCGGTATAGCCGCCTGATCCGAGTTATCCGAGTATCTGTTGTTGGTGTTTCTCCGGTTGTATGGCGTGCACGGAGATTCTCAACTTATGATATTACGAATTATTAATTTCGATGTATCTTATTGGGTTTGGTGTTTGTGCTTTACTGGAATGGGAAGTTAAAAGTGCAGCCCTGCGTATTATGCATACATCGTGACAAGAAAGAAGGCACCTGTTGGATTGGAGTTGGAGCGACGGATCCTGGTAAGCTTCAATTCCATTACATAAAAGAGAAATTCTGATTGAAGGTCATGTCAAAACCTTGACATCTGGGCTTCCGACTTTCCTTCAGTTCCGGCTGCATCTGAAATGCTATCCGTCTCATCAGGCTTGAGACCACCATCACCAGATCCAAGGACTTGTTTTATACTTGAACATGATGGACCTCCGCCATGCAAATGCTCAGCTATACTGAGCAACATTTTCTCTCAAGTTATTCGCCATCTTAGGCCTATTATATACTCAGTCATCTCCATCCCTTCACCCAAGCCATGCGCTTTGAGCTAGTCCTTGAAGCAAATGCTAATGCACACTCCTATCACCCAGACGATCGTGTACGGGGAGAGTTGCTCACCTGGGGCCACAGACTCAAAGAGTCATCCGAGATCACTGCCGAGCTTCAATTTGGGTCTTCTTAACAGCATGATAAACTCTATGCCCTGACACTGAATGCGGGCGCACCTAGGTAAACTAAGTTTACAGTCCAACAAGCGTCAAAACGTTGGAACATCTTCTTCTGTGTACACAGGTTCTTCATGCAACAAGTCAGATCATGTTGTGCACACAGTAAGTAGCCAACCCGAGACTCGGTAATTTGTGCTAAAAGGATGGTAACTGTTCCAACAGTCCAAGCAGATCATACTGGCCACGAAAAGCTCGACCTTAAATCCACCGAGTTAAAATCATGACGCCGATTACTATGCTCCATTTAACTTTACATTCCCAAGCAGCCGCTGTCAATGCCGCTGCCAGCTACCACCTTCACTCAAGAGATCATCCTCAGGGTATACAGTCAAGGTCGAATACGCCATGATCGTAACCGTCAAACACCATCTCCTCTGTCATGTATCGAGACTCAAAACCCTCCGCCAAGTTATTTAGTTCGAGTCAGAACCTTCGATACCTGTCTTACCATCGTCGAATATCGGGTCAATCTCTGCAAGCAAGCTATGTCTAAAGCTATACAAAGCTCTGGCTAGCCAAGGCGTCTCAGGCATCGATCACGATCTGATGAGTGCCTGCCTCAATATGAACCTACGCTGCAACTCTAGGTGTTGCTTCCATCACCGCCTATCTTGACCCCAGGGCGGCCTACGACGATACAGTTAGTCCTGCATACTCCGTCAGAGTTAATCGCCAGCGATAATATCTACATCCGCAGTGTTGAAGCGTAGTTAGATAGCTGTGTAGAAGCCAAAGCCGGTTTGGTCACAAAGACAGTGACCGAGACACGGAGCGGCTGGAACTTGCAAGGGCTGTTCCCTGTCGACAGAGAGCACTTTGAGGTGGACTTAGGAACCTGGGGACATTACCTGTTCATGGATGCATTGCCAACATGCAAGTCGTGCGTGCTGGACACGACGCATTGGCTTCGCATTTCGGTCGGGATATCTATAGGCGGAAGCGAGATGACCCAGGTATGTTTAGAGGTCTGCAAAAAGTGAACGCTGCTAATGAATTTTAGATTGCTGAGACATCGCTTGAAGTTATCATTATAGGCGCACCACCTAGCTACACTACAAACCCATCGGTAGATGCTTAATAGAGTCAGATGCAGAAAAACTACCAGCGGACATCTGTTGAATGAAGCGATTCTTACTTTATCTTAATAACGCCGTTTTTCTTGCAAGTTAAAGAGACATCAGACATGCGAACCAGGCTTCATAGGTCGGGGAGTAAGCGTTCATGACGATAACCTGCTGATTGATAGCATACAAGTATAGAGCGATGCATAAACCCTTTTACAATAAACCCGTTTCAATTCCATGCCATAATTATGTATTGTGCGCTTTGGCCTCGACTGTTTTTTACAGATATAAGCTTGTGTTAGCCTTGTCGCCGATAGAGCAGGGTAAACGCGTGAACTCCGCACTCTAAACCCGTTCTGTAATGTCGGTGTCTTCAAACACCCCGAGATAGCTACAAATTCCGCAAAGTTTACTGAAAATCCGCATTCAGTTGTTTATCTATGAGTTATAAATATCTGCAGTATCTGCTTTAAAGATATGCCCTGCATGATATAAGCCTTCCTGCCTACTTCGTAATACCTTTAAGATATCTATAACAACCAGCAGAGAAGAACTCCAAAATGGCAGTAAAGAAAGTTGCAGTCGTGGGCGGCTCTGGAAGTAAGTACTTAATTAGACACCCAATCAGTAGGCGACATACTTACAAAGATCAGGTATCGGACGTGAAGTCGTTGATGAGATCCTTGCCAGAGGCTCCTACGACATAGTTATACTGAGCCGCGGGGTAAGCCACCACGATCGGTCATGACGCCTTTGATGTTAATTACTATATTACTTAGGCCCAGGCTGCAGACTTGCCCAAAAGCGTTACCTGGAGACAAGTAGACTACAATGACAAATCCGCGCTCGTTGATGCAGTGAAGGGCATTGATACGGTGCTCTCCTTTTTGGCAATGTTTGATCAGAATGAAGCCCTCGAATTGCACAAGAAGCTTATCGATGCTGCCATTGAGGCTGGCGTTAGAAGATTTGCCCCCTCGGAGTGGGCTTCGTGAGTGCCTTCGTCAAGACTGTATCCTCCGAATGAAGCTAATAGTACTCCTTTCAGTGCGAGCAATAGTGGGATCGCTCATTATCAGTACAAGGATGAGGTCCGGAAATATCTGGAAGAAGTCAACTCGGACCAGCAGGTATGCATCTGTAATTCATTTGCTTCCGTTAATTAGACCGTCTAATTGCGACCAATAGAAGATTGAGTACTGCCTGTTCCAGCCAGGCGTCTTTACAGATTACTTCGGCTATCCACACTCCACAACAAAGCATTTCAATACATCTCGCATGTTCGCCGATTTCCAGAATCGCAGGGCCATCATTCCGGACGGCGACGATGCTCCAATCACCTTGACCACTGTTCGGGACATGTCCCGACTTGTAGCCCAGGCCTTGGAATACGACGGGGTATGGCCTACTCGTGGTGGCATGCAAGGGACGGCATTCACTCTTTCCGAGCTTATTGCCCTGGGCGAGAAGCTCCGAGGTACGAAAGATACTGGACATGATAATCTTTATATATCTGCTAACATGGTCCAAGGCCCGTTCAAAGTGGAAAAGCTCTCCGACGAGGATCTGAAGACTCGGACCGTTACGACTTCCTGGTATCCTTTGGTAACACACCATTCGCTTCCCGTAGAGATGAGGGAGCCGGTGTCTCAAGGACTCCTTGTAGAAACCATGGCCTCCCTTAAGAGGGGCGTGTGGACTGTATCGGATGAGTGGAACAAGCTCCTACCCGACTTTGAGTTTACTACTGCGGAAAGCTACTTGAAGGGTATTTGGCAATAGTAGAATTCCTGACTAGCTAAAGCCTAGATATAATATATTTTCTAAATAGTTTTCCTTTAAGTATTAATAATATATTAAATCTCTTTTAAGCCTTCTATTAGTTAATTACTAATAAAATATTTTATACTTAAGGGTTTTGCTCCTGCTTATAAGAAAGCGCTTAAAGTCTATTAAGGATCTAAAGATATATATCTACAGCAATGTATTAGTATATATAATAGGAAAATACCTAAAACCACTAGACAATAAATTATTACTTATATAGAGCATCTTTCTAATTAGCTAGAGGTAATATATAATTACAGACTTTATTTCTAATATCTCTAAAAGTATCTTAAAGTCTATAGCTCTTATCTCTCTCTGCATCTCATCCGTAGATCGTCAGGGAGCATATACAGCTCAATGGCATTAGGTCCAGCCTCTAACAATCCCTGGGGAGCCACACCGTTGCCCTGTATTACGCCGTTTTAAAGAAGTCAGATTTTCGAATCGCTGTATCTGGCGCTGTAGCTAGTCCATGCAAAGGGCAAGAGGGGAGTGTCGAGAAACTGAGCATCGGCCACAGTGCCCTCAAAATCAGGCTATTGATCCCGGTACGGAACTGTTGCTTTATAGTACCTTGTGTGCCACAATTGACCGCGTAATAAAGAGGTTCCATACTCAAGCCCCTACAAGCCTTCGGTCCCTCGAGGAGATGGAGAACGTTGACTGAATTAGCGGAGTTGCGGAGTTAGTGGAGGCGGAAGAATCAGCTGGCACCCTTGCCTGCGGAGTTTCAGGGTAAACAAAGTGCTATAGTTTCATAGTGAGCGGATCAAGGCATTAGTCCGGCAATTGATAGGTTAGTTATACTGCTTTTAATAATTTAAAGTTTAATTTCACAATGATCTTCATGGATTACGCTATAATAAATGCCTTTATATGCCCACCTGCATGCACCCAAACTTCCCGCTCAACACCTCAGACTTTTACCTGGTTTAAGTAATGTACTAAAACCTTACTTTATTGTCTTACTAAATCAACCGCAAGCCCTTCAATCTGGACTATATCAAGCACCATGGTTGCTTTCAAGGACATTAGAGCATCGAATTCGAGGATCACAGCAGATGTCGCGCCCAGCGTTGTAGTATCGGTGGGAGGGACAGCGGGCATTGGCAAAGCCACACTGATCCAACTCGTGTCCCTAGGTTTACCTATCAAAGTCTACGTCCTAGGGCGTAACGGGGCCACGCAAAAGCCTTTCATTGACCGCCTTCGGCAGTCCAATCCCCGGGCAGAAGTTGTTTGGCTCGAGGGACAAATATCTCTGCTTGCTGAAACGAGCCGCCTCTGCAACGAAATCAAGGCCCGTGAAGAGAAGGTCGACCTCATCCTTCTGTCAACTGGCTTCCTACCCATGGGGCCACGCCAAGGTGCGTTGCATGCGAAAACGATTGGTACGCGTTCATATCACGATTAACATTCTACAAGAAACAAGCGAAGGCATCGAAAAGGCTTCTGCCGTCGGGTACTACAGTCGCATGCTCATCATCACCCAGCTTCTACCTCTACTCTCCGCCGCTGCCGCAGACCCCTCCAGAACATACACCCCCCGCGTAGTCAACATTTGCGCTGCGGGCAGAGAGTCGAGTGACATCTTCCTCGACGATCTGGCACTCAAAGCACCAGGGCATTTTGGTCTCGTGAGCTACCTGAAGCACGTCGGGACAATGACGACTCTCACCATGCGCAAGTTGGCCGAGGATCCCGCCAACAAAGACATTGTCATGATCCACCACTTCCCAGGCGGCGTTGGGACGGACTTGATGAAGAATCGAGACTCCCGAGCCGGCGGCTGGCTGGACAATTGGGTCGGCACTGTGCTGATGGGTATCGCCGCTAGAGTCTTAAAGCTTCTGTCCACCACTGCGGAGCAAGCTGGCGAAAGATGTCTGTACCTGAGTACAAGTGCAGCATATGGTGGGAAGGGAGTCCTGCCGAATGATAGTCAGGAAAGTGTTTTGACATTGAGCAGGACACCTAGCGGTTCACTCTTTTCCATTGGCGAAACGCTCGAGCCTGCATGGAACGATAAGGTGCTTGATGAATTGCAGAACAAACAAGCGCCTGAAATAGTCTGGAGATGGACTGAGGGTATTTTAAGACCATATAAGTAACTAATTAGTATAGTTTTATAATTACACCAGGTTCTTTTACTAAGTTACTATGTTTTAAAAGACCCTGTTTTAGCTATCCTGCTATAATAATCTCAATACATCTGTCTGCCAGCAGAGCGATTGCCTGTAAAGGGCATATAACTATTTAAATATAATATTTTTAACTATTAATTTCTTAGACTGGACCCTCTAAGAATTGCTCAGTAACCGATATCACACTCTTAAATTCGTCGTTAGAACCCGTCTATTGGTGTCGCCTGCCGGGGCAATTTACCAGAATACTCAAGCAGTTGACCCGTCGAGATGCATTATCTGATACGGCCTCTACAGCCATATCGGCAGCCCATATAGCGCGATCCAGATCATTAATAGAACCGATGCCCTCGAATCGTTTATAAAGCCAAATCGCGGGGTTTCCAATAAAACGACCTCGATAAACGTGGCCAGGCGGTGTATCTTCCACTGCCATATCGACAAGGTCAATAGCACGGTTGAGATCTTCAATCGAGACCATTATGGCATCAGTGTCTTGTCAGAGCCAACAGTGTGTATTTAGTAGCCATAGCCTGAAAGAAGCACCTTCTCAAGATATGCAGATTGGGAGCTAGGGAATATAATCTAGAGAGTCAATCCATAGCACCTATATATCTCAACCGCGCTGTTGTAGTTTTGGATGCTATGTGAGATCTCTTACTGCTAAATAGCCCTTCTTTAAGAATATGCTTAAATGACCTTACTATGTGCTGAGTAGGCGATTTGATTGGGCCATATAAGATGGAGAATTTTATTAATGACCTTAAACCCCAACTTGCAATTGCCTACTGGACTATAACGCATGGCGACTGGCTACAGAAAATATCATTGACCAACTGTAAGGTCCGCATTAAGCTATCTGGCAAGTTATATATAACGGGTCTGGATACTGACACTATTGAGCGGGATTGGGGTTTCCTTAACGCCAACCGAGAATAAAGGGGTCATTGACCCAACAGAAGATCAACTCAAGGAGATGTACGAGATGCTTAAGGCATAAAGGAGCCCATCAATCACATCTCCAAAAACAACACTTGCTTAATATCTCTCTCTCTTATAGGTCTTGCTAAAGATCCCTCCTACAGGACATCCCAGCCCTCACCTCCAAGGCCCGCTCATCGGGTCGCACTTGTGGGAAGTATGTGTGCTCGTCTATGGCCTTGCACTGAGCTGACTTACTGTTAGCATTTGTGCGCGGTCGCTTGTAGCCTCTCAACTCCGTATCCGAAAACTCACCTATTCAATTCTTGTCCGATGGCTAGGACAGACATTGTAATTTGTCGTCTTCGTCGGGGTTACCATTGGCAATCTGTCGCACTCCTCCCACCACGTCTTCGCGAAAGGGGCTTCACAAGTCCGGGAAGGGCGAATGCCGACATAATTCCGGGCTGATGAAGCGTCGTAGACCTTTGCGGTACAATAGGCCCAGGAAGTAACATGTGTTGTCACATTCCCAGTGCATCCGGCGTTATCGTTACACATGTTGACTATAGGCAGCAAGGTGAATAGTGTTGGTAAATGTATGACTGAGATCTGTCTTTGATGAGATACTGAGATACTATGCAAGAAATGTCAGATCTGATACTACTTTCTCCAGACTGATGGTAAGGGTGATCTGGACCTATCTATAACCTTGGGACCCCTCCACGCTGAAGAAAAACTGATGGACTGACCTCCAATTAAACGCCGCCACGCCGCCTTGGTCAGCAGAACAGGTTGAAAGGATTGGCAGTTTCAAAGGCCAAGATAATATACATTGAAGATGGTGGCAAGTCTGAGGTCGGGGTTGACTGAAAATAAGCAGTCGTTGCTCTTTTCATCTGTTCCTCATGCACCTGTGCAACCATTAACTGAATTCTGAAGTATAATATAAGTACCAGGACAAGAGAGAGGAGACAACAAAGAGAGCACAGCGGTCCAATGCAACAAATTGTCATAGCTCAGCCTGATGATCATCACATTCTGCGATCCGTGGACAAAGCAGCAGTAAACCGATCTCGTGGTAACATAGGAAAACCTCGTATTTACAGGCACGTTTGATGATATCGACAATAAGTGTAGCTTCATGTGGCGTTGACGTGTAGCACCAGATACAACTCTTCCTGTAGCAGGCTTCTAGTAAGACACCACAAGGAGTATGCAATACGCGTATACTTAACAGCCAAAACCTGAAGTGAGTGCCCCTCTAGGATCTTTACGTTGGGGGCCGGGAAAAATGACCTGTCTTTGGTTCAAAAGGAAGCGTCTTATGTCTCGGAAAGAATGAGACGGCACGTTGCACAAGGGTGTGATCAAGACGTGGAGGTCCCAACCGAGTTGCATAAACTCTGTTCAAAACTGTAGCGGTATTGCCCATTCTATGACAGTATCTACTCATCTGATTAGCGACTGGAAACACTCAGTTCATCATCATGGTAGAGATACGTTTCACCCCGCAAGAAGCGGTCAACATTTCTTCCAAATGCGTCTTACTGCAGCAGATTAGTGACCAAAGGTACCAATCGTTTCAATGGTGGCTTATGTATGACACGTTGTTCAATAGTCCTAGAGTCACGCAGGGCAAAAGTGCAACCAACAACTTTTGATGATTGGCTATACTCATGCACGTATTGAGGGGTAATGATAAGAAACAACACAGTGGCGTGCTCTCAACCCGCTGTCTGATTTCAATAAAACCAGACACCGAACTATCTTCTAATCTCACTTCCTTTCTTATCATCGTATTAGTCCCTTTTGAACCATGACTCCCAACGACATTGAGCCTGTCGCCAAACTTGGCCTCAGTCTGGCAAGCTCCCTGCAAGTACAGTCGGAAGCCAACAGAAGAGCCCGGCAAAGGCTTCCCAAGCTAATCAATCTGATCAACTCAACTACCTTGACGTTGAGAAAAGTCGATGATCTTATCCAAGAAAATGTAGATGTCTTCACAAAGCCATGCCTGGACGACATCACGAGCCTGACAGTCACGTGCGAAAAGATCTACAGCGGCATTTTGATCATGCTGGTACGGCAGACAGAGAATATTGTCGGCGACAAGGAGATCAATGAGATCCCGCGGGACGAAACGGGAAAGTATCTGCATTGCATCGCTCACACCACTGTCTGGCGTTATGAGTCTTGGAAGTTACTTGAGGTTCAACTCAGGTACTTTCGGCACCGGTTGATGCAACTCAAGTTTGAACTGACGCTGCGTTATCTTTTGGGCTGTATCGCGCAGCACCAGATGCGGTAGGCTGGGATCATCCTACTATGCCACTTCTGCTAACGTGATGTTTCTACTAGGGCACAGACCCGAGCCCCAGGTAGCTTTGAGACCGAGCTTACAATCCGGCACCTCGCAAGGCAAGTGGCCACTCAACGAGCTGGCCACTACAGATTTTGGTCCAAGAAGGTGGCCAAATGGACCATCATTACTCCAGCACTGCCTTCCAGCAACGTTTCCATCGCGGATGTTAACAGCGCTTGCACCGTTTCAAGTACACCTACGATCGTGGTTGACACAAAGGCTGAAGAGATCAAACCTGTCGAAACCATGCCAGTCACTCAAACCCCAGCGTTGGATCTGTCCAAGGACACTGAGGTAGCGGCTGATACAAATGTTGAGACCACCAGAAACCCAACACTAATCGATCAAGAGCCTATCAAAGAACACAGCACGAGTCTGATGACTGCTACCAGAAACTGGATCAAACGCTTCGTGCCAGGATCTCACGATGAATGGAAGGATCAAGACATCGAGGTTTGGCAAATCGATCTTGGCGCTCATTTCAGTTCCAACAGCAAGTCAACTCAGACGTTCAAGCGGCTTGAACTTGACGACAAACATGTCAGATCCGCCCTGTCCAAGGCGACCTCCAAGCCCAGGTGGAGAAAGCGTCCAGAACTCCTCGAGCAGTATGACTCGCTCGATGGACGTGTCCGCCAAAGAATCGACGAGGCTATCGACGCTGCCAACCAATCGAGCACCAGGGAACGAACCTGGATTGCCATGTCAATATCCGAGGCTGCTGTTCAGGCTGATGCCTCCATCTCTCTTTTCTTCCGGCTCGGGAACGAGATAGAGCCCATCTATGTTTTTGAACCACACTCTGGTAGAAAGCTCACCTTCCCGTATGCTTCATGCAAGGACCTGGATGTGAGTTAAGGAGATGATTAAGCTTTCAGCACCTACTGATTTATTTAAATTGCAGTCTTTGCGCAAAAGACTCTCTTGTCTTAGCCTGGGATACCCCGCGACATTTATCCTCAAAGAGGGAAAGTATTTTTTCTACACTGATGGGGGAACCGTCATTTTACCTGAAGCATGGAAATCACTACGCCGTCCCGGCATGGCTTTAAAGATTCAAAATTTTGGTGCCCTAACACCCCCAGGATTCGGTGGTCCATCGACTTTCAACCGTCCGGGTATGAGGCCACTTAATATGCCTCCTCCCCCAGGTATGAGACCTGGTGGCAACCGTCCTCCACCAAGCTTCACTACCTCTGACAGTTCATCGACACATTCTCGTGCTCCTCCAACTATGAAGCAAGTTCACTGCGAGATGGAGGAGCTGCTTCGACTTTCCGACTTATGGTCTCCTGACCCAGAAACAATCGGTACTGGCCTGGGCAGACTTCTTGGGTTGTGGACTTATGCTCCTGATCCGTATGTCAACGTTACAGAAAGCTCAGATGCAGATTCGGACTGGAGTTGTTCGACGAGTGACTCTGACCACAGTAACCGCAGTATCGCCGATTAAGGGTCACCACGAGCTGTTGATGAAGGAATGTAAAGCATTAGTTTACGTTGAAACGCCAATGCGATTGCATGATCTCGCTTTAGATACTTTGCCTAGTATTTGCACTAAATTGGATAACTACTATTTAACTTTATGTACTTCCCTTGCTGTCGTGATAACTACTGAAAGCCAGCGCAACCTCGGGGAACGATTGCTTACTTAATGTAGTTCGAAACAGAGCTGCCAGTCTGTGAGAAAAGCAGCTGATTAATTTTCGACATATCTAGAAGTCTTGCTATTAACATTATTCACTAGGTTTATTAACATAAACTACCCTAGAAATTCAACTAGTAGTGACTTAAAGTCGGGCAGTATAGGTCAGCAAGTTAAAATAAAAGAACTATTAAATATTATTTTACTAATACTAAGGCTAAAGCCAATGCCATCAACCTGAGTCAGTTATATTGTTCGCGCATTTAAGTCTTGTTTGGTTTAGAGCTGACACGCAATATCTGCACTGACTCTGACGTCACGCGTGTAATCCCCGCGTTTCGTGAACACGACAAGCCTCTTCAACGCCACGCAACCTTCAGCTCAGAGACCAATGATTCGTCCGCCTATTTTAAGAAACTCCAGCCACAACACAACGCTCAATGGTATTACCATGCTAAACCCGTTTGACACTGGGCTAAACCTGAAAAGGCACTCGAAACAATCGGTCGGATATACAGGAAACTGATTGAACAGCATGTCACTCTTTGTCCGTGGTATAGCTCGTATTAGAGCTATATATATGTCAGCTTACATGATTTTATCTAATGAATTTGCGGCTGTGCTACTGATCGTCACCGTGTGGAACGAGCTACGCGCGGCCACAGATCTTTTTATAGAAACATGGTAGGTAATACGAGATGACATCTCCGCTATCACGCAACAAAGAAAAAACATTTCATCTTCTTGCAAATCTTCTTCTGCCTTCTCAACAGGCCCTTAACTTAAAACTTTAATTATTTCCTCTTCCGTTCTGTCATTTACTCTTCTAATTTCAGCATGCGTTTCCTTTCCCTTACCCCATTCCTCGCCCTGCCCGCTTTGCTGGTCGCAGCCCATCAGCCAAATGACGTACCGCCCGATCCGTCATACTACGATGCACCGACTGCCATAAACCACGGCCACGAAGCCCCCCTCGATGCGCAAAAGGTGCAGCAGGATTCATGGGAGAATGGACGGTTGGTGAAGCGATGGCAACAATGGGTTCGGCGACAAGATACGGAATCGTCGGATGGGGACAGAACGACGGAGACAAAGTCTGAGACGCAAAAGACGGAAGAGACCACGCAAGACGAACCGACCTCGACGGAAGAAAAGACTACTACAACGGAGGATAAACCTACGACGACCGATGAGCCCACGTCCACGACCGAAGAGTCTACAACCCAAGAAACAACTACCCAAGAGTCCTCATCCAGCGTCGAATCAACCTCGACCGAATCCTCCGCCTCCTCCACCTCCACAACAAGCAGCAGCATAACCGCCACCGAACCCGGCGCATCCTGCTACAGCACAACCGTCTCAACCAGCGTCGTATGCTCCATAACGACCGACGGCCGCACCGAAAGCGCATCATGCATCACCAACCGCATGACGTCCAGCACCTGCTCCCCCGGCCTCTTCTGCACCATCCACCCCGACTCTGGCGCGACAGTCTGCATGGAGCAGCACAACGAGATCGGGACAGAGGGTATCGTCGTAGCGACGCTTTTTGGGGCGTGTATTGCGGGGTGCATGGCGGTGTTGGTGGGGATGTGTTTGAGGGATAAGAAGAGGGAGAAGAAGTGGCAGAGTATTCAGCGGGTGAGGACGCTGAAGCAGGCGAAGAGGGAGGAGAGGACGAATTTGATGGCTGGTGCGACGCCTCCGAATGTTATATGATGATGGATTTGAGGTTTCTTTTATTGATCCCTTATAGCTGTAGTTTACGGAGTTTCTCGTCAAAGGAATAGGCACAAGAATGTTTCCGACTGTTTTTTGATTATACGTAATGTATTGAACAACTCTGTCTGTTGAGAAAAGCTTCCATATCTGAAAGCCTCTCTCAAACTAGAACAAATGGCGCTTTCCTGGCTGCATACTTGAACAAATGCACCTCCTCTCAAGGTTGCTCCTCCGGCTTCTGCCCAGTAACAACAAATCTGCATGACGGTCAGCTCTATCAACTCAACCCTCAACAATACTTACACCTCCCAATAAGCATGGACCTTCAAATTCCTCATCTCAGCCCTAACCTCGGCAATAAACACCACTATCTCCTCCTGACTCATCCCAAGTCCCTGCCTCAACAAAAAGCTACTAATAGTCTCAAGATTCCTCTCGATATTAGCAAGTGTCCAGAGCCCAATCTCCTTAAACTTTGGATCCTTGGGCCAAGTGTTAGTGGGCCATTTAAACGCCTTGCGCGTGACGTTGACGAAGCCCGCTTCTTTAAGACGCTTTTCGTGGTTGACGCCTTCGTCGAAGGGACGGCCGAGGGCTAGGGCCCCTTTGGCGGTGAGTTCGTCCCAGCGGTGGAGGGGAGAGTCGGGCTTGAGGGTTCCGTCTTCGGATTTGGCGGGGAATACGGGGTCGATGACTTCGAGCCAGCCTCCGGGCTCCAGGTTGCTGCAGGTCGTTAGTGGGAGTGGATAGGTGAGTTTGGACTGGTATACTCGTAGCATTGGCGGATTAGTTTGTCCCAGTCTGCTATGCTACCGACCATGAGACGGACGAAGATGTAGTCGAAGGGCTTAGTCCAAGTCCATTCCTTTTCGGCGTCGTCGATCTCAAAGGTGCAGTTAGGAGGAACACTGGATAATCATCAGCTAATTTTCCAGCCTCTTGAGATTACTTACAAATCTGGCTGGATAGGAGCAATATCGATGCCAAAGACCTAACTCATTTAATTCATTCCGCAAGTAAAGTTGAATCGATCACTTTACCTCGGCATGAGGATGTTCATCGGCTGTAATGTCAAGGTCAGCTCAGGTAACTCATCCAGTCAGTATTTCTCATACCAAACTCGACAGCCCAAATTCCCGTGCCGGTTCCAATATCAAGGACTCTCTTTGCTCTGTCAGCGTTGGGTGAGAAATATCGCTTTCCGCCGAATGTCAGGAGAAGTTGGTGGTTCTGGAGATCTGTTGCGTCGTCAGCTTCGAATATCGAGGAGGACGCTGGCCGGGTATACCTAAGCGCTCTGACTCGTTCTGGCAGTAGGTTAGTGATAAATTGTGGCGGAAAGGATGGGTAGCTGTACCTGATCACTTGGGAGCCAGTATTCTATGAATGTCGATTAGTATAAGATACGCCAGTAGCTGATTCTTGCTCACTCTCATCTTTATGATATCCGCGACCATTGATCATATGGTACTCGTAAATACTGGAGCGTAAAGACGCGGTCGATAACTCATCGTCGGTCTTCAAAGAGCCATTCAATTAGCTACCATTGCTACCGTGATAAAGCCTGAGAACTTACAACTCCAAGTGCAGAGTCGTCGTCACCCGCTTCCTAGTCATTGACTTTAGCGTTAGCCCGCCTTTCCGTCGCCGCACTTACGAGAACAGCTTCTTCAGGGCTATCAGCATCACGAGGAGGTGACGGCTCTGCAGCTGGTGATGAACTTTTAGACTTGTCATTCGCCATCTTGTACAACTCGGATTTTTTGTTGGTGACAGTCATGCAGGTCGAATGCAATCTTGGGAGTTTTGTGCGGGGTCGTAGGCATTTAAGAGCTGCTGGCTGTTGGTTTACTTTACCCGCTGGTGGTCTGATTTGCGAATGAACCCTGGAGGAACGGGGTATTTACAGGCCAGTGCTGTGCCAGAAAGCAGCATATGTCACTGTATCATGCTTGCGTCACGCAATATTTCAGTGGAATACCCAATTTGAAGGCTTATATCCAAGCTACTGCCATTCGCCGATTGCTTAGAGGTAGTCCTGGCCCTCGAATATCCGAATAATCCATTTCGTTTCTCTGAATCGCATGTCAAGTCCGCCGTGAGGGGCTACCCAAAGATGACAGTTCGTTCGGCAGATGAATGTGAATGGCTGAAGTATACAGAGTGGTGGATCTCTGATGCTTACTGCAAGGTTACATTCGCCAGTTGGATGCTTTTGATTCCGTGGGGGTGGAAATCCTGCATCCGAGAGACAGGGGAGGACCAACAGCTGCAAGCCAGGGAACAGAAACAGGCGGGGTCAAAGCATGATTTATGAAATGACACTGGCGAGTCGTAATACTATCACTATTCAATCGCTATAAGACCCTTGGTCCCGTAAGGTCTGTCTTCTTCTTCATGTATTGATAGGGCATAGCTTGTCGATATGTATTGAGGTGTAATATGTATGCCAGCGATAAGTGATTGCCTGTCCTCCAACACTTCTACCGACCCTCCCTGCCATCTACCCCATTTCCATATCTCCTTCAACGTCTCTGCTCTCTAACTAACTATGGCGATGGCTGTAATCTAAAACGCAACAGCGCGCTTGAATGGCTGACCATTATAATCCTTCTGATCATCAAAGTCCTCAGCATTAACAGCAATGATCTTGACCCCATTCTCATCAAGATAAGGATACTCATTATCCTTCCAAAAGTTGGCAATAGCATTCCCCTTGATCATAATCACATACGCCGTTCCACTAGACTCCCTCGCAAGAGCCTCTCCCATACGAGGAAACAGCTTATCCTGCTCCGGTCCCGGACCACACTCCTCAATCCAGTCAAGGTACTTGTTGTTGTCAAACACTTTGCCCCAGTAGTTGCCGTCTGTGACTTTTTGCTCGGCAAAGGCCTTGGCCTGCTCTTGTTTGGCGCCGGCGGTGTAGAAGATTGTGTTTTCGCCGACGTTGGCGTTGTCGCGGATCCATTGACGGATGGTGTCGACGGAGGGACAGTCGCGGCGGTGGAGGGTGTTTGCTGGGGCTGCGAGGACAGTGGCTGGGGTGATGAAGGCAAGGCCGATCGAGATGATGTTTAAGAGTCTCATTTTGAATGGATTAGGAGTTGGGGCTTGGTAATGTTGGTGTTGTGATATGGAAGGGAGGGAAGAGAGAGGCTATGATACTGTTGGAGTGCTGCCTTGATGTGATGGAGTTGGAATGAAGTGAACTGGAACCGTCTTTATACTATTGCCAAGGGCGCGTCTGGAAATCGAGGAGCCAACAGAGCCTTGTTAGACTGTCTCCGAACGTCCAAGCATTGTACCCAGGTATCATACGGAACTCTCTCGCATCCCTTCAAGTCCCCAGTCTGTTATCAGGCCCCCTATCAATCTGAACACTGCGAACGCAAAAGTACCTCTCAGTCTCGGATCGAGATCCTTCACAACGGACTCGTTGGCCGGCTGAGACATTGGTCACGCTCCCAATGAGTATAGATCAACATAGCCGTCAGCATAAGTGGAATCGCAAAAGGTCAACCTCGGGATGCCAAGGCGGTTGAATAACCGCGGATCCAAGGAGCCAGCCAAACGGAAGACTAATTTAGCACCCGAAGGATGGATGTTAGCTCAGCTATGCCGATCTCTCCATGCCGCCCCCTCAATGGCGGGGTCACAGCCTTGATGACTCGCCGCGAATGACGTCTTTTTTAGGCAATCGATGGCTGCCGAACAGAAATCTCACGTAAGAAGCACACAGCCTCATGTGATGCAGGACGGGATATTGCCACGTATCATGACAAACGAAAATACTCGTCGATCATAAAGAGTTCCGAATCATGAGAAAGGACCCAAACCTTGCAACACACTACACCTTACAACCAAGAACTCATCATTTCACGCCGCAAATATGACAGACTCGCTCAAAGATCAGCTCCTGGCTCTGGCCACAACCGGAGACACCAACAAAATAAGAACCCTCCTCTCAACCAGCGAACAACGCCCATCAAAAGAAACTATCCAAGAGGCGCTCACAACAGCCGTAAAGAACTACCAATACGATGCTGCACGCTTCCTCTTGCTAAGGTCCGGCTCCGCACCTCTTAGCGAGGAAACTGTCCGAGCTGGTGTCAACACCGGCTCCATTCCGCTTATGCAGGCCCTGCTCACCAAGGATCCATCTGCGATCAACATGCAGTTCGACATGCGGGGAACACCCCTCATCGTTGCATGCCAGGGCAGACAGCACATTGACTTTCTACGCTTTCTTCTTGAGGCTGGCGCGGATCCTAATCAGGAGCCTGATGCAGCTGCGTATCCGCTTGCGTTGGTTGCAGGGCTGTACAAGGATACTGCCGCGGTTGATCTGTTGTTGAAGTATGGTGCCAAGATTGAGGGTTCAGGTGCACTTGCTGCTGCGGCTAGGAGGGGTAATGAGGTTATGATGCGGTATCTACTGGAGAAGGGGGCTCGGCCTGAGAGCGATGATACTGCGGTTGGAACTGGTACATCGCCTCTTTGCGTGGCTGTCAAGGCTGGACATGTTGGCGTAGCTAGAATATTGATGCAACATGGAGATGACCCTAGTGCTGTTGACGGTACTGGTACTTCAGCTATCGAGCTTGCTAAGCAACTGCAGCAGGAGGGCAAGGCTACGTCAGAGATGGTGGAGGCTTTGGGGGCCAAGTAGGACGTTAAGCTGTCGACAGAGCAGTCAGAAACAAGCATATACATCCAATAAATGGACACATTTTTCAAGCTCTATAACTGGCTACCTAATTGTCTCACCAAACGAGTGAGACATAACAGTGATGAACGTCATACTGAGGTCTGCACAGCCTGGTAGGTTTCGGCTGTGAGCGCCAAGCAAATATCTGATCCATTCACGCTCGTATCCTAATATGCAGGTCTCAAACGAGTCATTTTTCGACATGCCCATGACTCAGTAATATCAAGGAATCGAGATGGAAGTCTGCAAAGAAACGTATGAGAATCTCACTCACTCCAAAAGCCCTTCCTGCGATGCTAACGCCTGATTTCGATGAGGCTATACGCTTACTAGTGGAGACAAGGCACCAGCGTCTCATTGGCGTATTGCCATAAGACGTGTAGCCCACCCGAAATGCCCGATGATCGTCGTCTTACGCGCCAAAGGATTACGCCGGAGCATTTCGTACGCTTACTGTAGCGGGCCGATCCATCTCCAATGTGACTAAACTTTAACCCCACGGCCGATGAACTTTTGAACTATGCCAGACCCCACACGTGGTGATCAGACACCTAAACGTCACAGCTGATCCTTCTTGTAAGCCGTTGTAAGACATGTGAGTGGATTTTGGGGGCGAGTAGCCTGCTTCGCCTTGGGCATCGTGCTCTTGAGGATCAAGGCTGATGATGATGACATGATCATCGCGTCGGATGGATGTCACGAAAGTCGTCAATGTGTCTCTTGCGGAGAGTAGCTTGTGATGCCTTTGTATCCGTGCATTTGCATGTTGATCAATTGCATCATCTGACAAATGAAGAGATGGGAACAATAAGGTCCATGGAAGTAGTTGGGCAAGAAGTGTGTATAAAGAGGTCAGATCGCCTTGAATAACTATAGTACACAGACCTCATAGACAAAGCATCTTATCCGAATACCTTGAGGACCAGAGCTTTCACATATTATACACCACACGCTATATACTTCAAATTGCACAGACGCCTATAAAAGCAAAGACAATAACTCAACAACCTGTTCACCACAAATCCACTCCGACAATTCATCATGAAGTCCTCAACCATCCTCTCCATCATCTCTCTCCTCGGCCTCGGCCAATCCGCCGCAATCTACATGAGCCGCAACCCCTCTTCCTCCCTTTCAGCCCGCCAAGACCCAGCATGGTCTTTCAGCGTCTATCAAAGCAGCGAGAGATGCACCGGTGCCCGCGACACCTACAGCGGCGACGGAACCCAAGAGTGTACCCAGGGAATCCGCAATGGTTCCTTCGGTTCTTACACAACTGGAGAGATCAGCGACAAGTGCTCGGTGTATATCTACAACAATGATAGCTGTGATGAGGGGGGTATCATTGATATCTTGACGAGTGCGGATCCTGATGGCTGTTTGCAGCCTCAACTTGAAGTCACTGGTGTGGCGAGCTTTAGAGCGCAGTGTGGTTGAGCGTTTAATGTATATACAAGAGGACAGTATCGAGTGTTGCAAACAATGAATCAGGATATTTGGTTGTCATCTTTAGCTTCTCCAAGATGATCCTGTCCTCTAGACAGAGCTCATCTCCAGCGCAATCTATGTCCATCCATTAACTAAAACGGTCCTCAATCGCATCTACAAGGTTCAATGACGCCCCCAACATGTTATACCACGAGCTCCATCTTGTGGCACTGTCTCGCGCAAGCCTACGGTTGTGGCCGATAGCAAGAAACTCGCTGAACAGTCCGTTAGATGTCAACGATGAAGTTGTGAAGCTGCCAAGATGTACCTTCTTTCGCCACGCTTCAAGATGCTTCAGTGTAACGATATGCAGGCCAGCATCGTCGCCGCCGAGCTTCTCATTGTCAGTGATAAAGAAAATGGGCAGACGTGACGGTGGCCAATATTGACGGGTAACCACTAGTAGGCCCAGCCTAACATGCTCCGTACCAATCGTACCTCTGACAGGTCAAAGAAACGCATGGTTGTGTGTTATGTCTAGGTACTCTGTACAGAAATATTAACTAACCTGTTATTGTTTGAGTTTCCGTCATTAGCCTTATACAAAGTCCGTATAGCGGAGAGAAGCCAGAATGCAAGGTCAACCAATTCGGAATCTATCTTAAATTCCTGCAAGCAATCGGTTCAAGGAAGCTTAAGTCCGTCTAAGTCCGTGTGCATACATGGTTCATTGCGGAGAGTCTAACTAGCTTACGGGTTTGAAACTCTAAAAGCTATCCTTTTAAGCAATACACACTTTACTGTCTGGTACGCTAAGGAGATAATCTTCTGGTAGTTAGTGTACAGTTCCATCCTGCGCAATCTGCATCTCCACCAAGTTTGACAGCTTTAGAATGTCCTAACTCCGTCACTTATACATAATGCAGGTCCAAACCCTCAGCTATTACTTGCATACTTAAACCTTAACAGCACCCAATAAAAGCAGCAGTTTTTGAAAGTTAGAAGTAAACTCAATCTCAACTATATCGCCATAAGCCCTCAAGCATCAACAATACTACCAAATTATGGCTGAACAAGACTTTTCTAAGCTGCCACATATTGTGGACAGCGTAGCTAATGTCAAACCTTTTAAAATTGACATCCCCCAGACCGAGATCGAAAGACTTTATACTCTTCTTGACAATTCCCCGATTCCTGACAAAACCTGGGAGAATTCGCACACAGACGGGCATTTTGGTACCAATAGAGATTGGTTAGTGAACGCTGTGAAGGAATGGCGTCACAACTACGATTGGTAAGGAATTCCGATTAAAAAAATGTAATAACTAACCAGATACTCAGGAAGAAATGGGAGAACAAGTTTAATTCCGTCGCACATTACACTGCAGATGTCAAAGACGATGACGGTAATGTTTACACAGTCCACTTCAACGGCCTCTTTTCCAAGCGCAAGGACGCTTTCCCCATTCTCTTCCTCCACGGATGGCCTGGTTCTAGGGTTGAGTTTCTGCCAATGCTCGATCTTATACGGCAGAAGTACACACCCGATAACCTACCATACCACATCATTGTCCCCGATCTGATCGGCTTTGGCTTCTCCTCCAGACCACCGCTAGACAAAGACTTCAAGGTCATAGACAATGCCCGAATCTTCGCCAAGTTCATGCGCGCCTTGGGATTCACGTCGGAGCGTGGTGGATATATGATTCAAGGCGGGGATCTTGGCAGTATCGTCGGTCCCAAAGTGGCTGCGCTCGACCCTGAGACGTGCCGCCTTGTACACACCAATATTCTGATGGTTCCATCACCTGAAGGGACTAATGTTGAGGAGGATATCAAGGCAGGCAGGTATACAGAGGCTGAGATTGACGCTTTGAACCGCGAGAAGGAAATTCTTGGCTGGGGCGTCTCGTATGCGGCGATCCAAGGCACACGATCTGCAACACTTGGCTTGGCTTTTGGAAGCAGCCCTGTTGCCCTGCTCTCTTGGTGAGTTTTCCTTTATATCTATCCAAGACTTGCGGTTTATTAAGATATATCAGGATTGGGGAGAAGTTCTTGGAGTGGCCTGACCCTGCTACCAGACCCTCATTAGAGCTCATCCTTACCAACATCTCCTTCTACTGGTTTTCCCGGTGCTATCCGACTTCGCTCTGGCACTATCGCCTTATGATTTCGGGCATTGAAGGTTTCGGATCACAGTTCGATGGCGTCAAGTGTCCTTTCGGGTACTCACGGTTCAAGCGAGAATGCTGTAACCCTCCAAAGGCTTGGTTAGACAAGCTTGGAAAGATTCAATGGTATAGATCTCATGAACGAGTAAGTTTAAATTATTTTATCACTTTTCTCCTTGCAAGCCTCGAGTTGTCCACTAGCTAACATAGCATTAGGGTGGCCATTTTGCAGCATTGGAGCAACCAGAAGTCCTTTGGGGGGACGTTGAGGATTTCGTCCAGGAGCTTGGCCTCTTGCGGCAGTGAAAATCAGAGAATGAACAATATTCTTTTTGTACAGTCTGTCTTTTTAAATATCTCTTTCCCAGTAAAACCTCTGGCTTAGTGTCGAGGATGTGGACTGCCTAGTTGATCTTGCTATATATTCTAAGCTGTTGTTCATTTACGTCGCTAGTCTCATTGGCTTTCTAAACGACGAAAAGTACTAGCAGGACAGTAATAGAGCAAAGATATTCTGGAATCCAACTTTATTCTCAAAACCCACTGCCATTCTTATTGACACCCAAGGATTACACGGCTGTACCGTCGAACCTCCCGTACCAAGTCGAAGAATGCTGCCTCTACTTTAATACTGGACTTAGCATCTACCTCGACAAATATACAACCGAGTTGATTGGCCAAAGATTCACCTTCCTGCGTTTTGACTTCTCTCAGCGATTCCGGGAAGCACTGAATACCAACTATGATCATCGGGAAGTGATCCTTGTCCTTTAGCTTGAGAATCTGATGATAGTAGGTGGTGATTGCTTCGAAGCTCTGACGGCTCGTGACACTGTAGACTAGCATAAAGCCTTCCACTGTTCTCATATACTGTTGTAACATTGCAGAATACTCTTCTTGCCCAGTTGTGTCAATTACGTCGATGCAAGCAACTTGATTGTCGATGACACATTGTCTACGATATGTGTCTTTCTCAGAGGGGTCAAAATGTTCGGAAAGGTCGGGGTTTACGAACTTGAGCAATTATTAGTCTCACTCAGAACGGCAACAAAGAATCATGCGTCGACTTGCTTGAACAGTGAGATCACTTTTTCCACAACCCACTGCACCCACCAACACAAATGCGTATTGTCTGAAGCGCGCGGGCCGCAAGTAGCGAGAAGGGACTTCGGGTCGATTTTGGTGTTTGACCTCTGTGACTTGATATATCCATTCAAGAGTCCGTTTTTTGGAACTAGGAGTAAAGGAGATGCTGCATGCTTTACTGTTATCTATCCACGTGATTGTGCAGCCATTTACCGTTTCTATCCCTTGGCTGAACCTACAAAAAGTCATCATAATGCACTGATAGCTTGTCTAAATATCAGAAATACTTACTGTACTGGCCATATTTGTTCAATATCCTTCGCAGGAATGATTTGAATAATAGACAGCCGGATTTTCTGGAGTTCCGGGAAAGAAGGCCTCCTATATCCCAGCATACCTCTTCGTCGCCCCTGTGGGAACGATTCCACTGCTTGCAAAATCCCCTTCTCGAAAAGAAAAGGCTGGCTCTGGTAGGGTCAGAGAATCAAAAAGAATGATAAACATAGCTCACAACAATAGTAGCAAGCATACCTTTTCTTGCCTGGCGTCCATTATATCAACTTTGTCAAACATCAAGAGTTTACCAAGTCCCCAAACAACCTTATTTGTCTCGTAATCTTGGCCTTTAGACAGCACGGCTTTAGCACGATTGAGTTCCCAAGCAATGTTGGACTTTTCAACAGCATCCTTGACAGTTTTTAGACTTCTTTGTGCAGATCGTATGTGATAAGGCTCATGGAGCCCATATTGAGCTAGTTCCTACATACAATTAGTGAAAATATGGCTTGGAACATGCTCTCCCACCTGTAGAAAAGCATCATATTGGTCTAGCCGTTGAGAAGGGAGGCCAAGTATCGATAGAACGTCGCCTAATAAGCTCCGAAGCTCATCGTCGTGAATATCGGCCGTTAAGAATGCAGCTCTGACCACTAATTTAAATTCTGCTTCCCCCGTGACGAGGGCGGTATAACAGGCACTTGAATTTATTGCCCATTCCTGGAAGGCCAGCTGCCACTTTTGACATAAGTACGTTTTTGAAACCTGCATTTCTGCTTGTATTAGAAACTTTATTTGAGCATTGACCAGTGGGCCGACGAGCGCAGACAGGGGGTCTAAAGTATCCGTCGGAAGCAAGCGAGATGATCCGATCTTCTGGGAGTTTTCGAAGAGGCTCTCCAGATTCTTGAGATAAAGCCTCTCGTCGCAGAGGAATGCATCCACAGCCAAACCTGCTGGATTGGGCTCCACGGCAAAGATATTGGGTGCAGATTCAAATACAATCCCTTGGATCATACCGGTTTTGGTTAGCATGGCTAGAAGGAGCCGCACTAGGTTGATGGCCTTCTTTTACATTAGGCGTCGGTTTAATTGAAATAGTCTGAGCTATGCGTTACCTTCACATGAGATGTCGTATCGTCGAGTAGAATATCCGTATCGGGAATGCAATGGGATGGTGGGATATCCGAACGTTTCATGCAAGCGTCAACGAACTCGGTTATCGCAGCCTTTGACACCTCGTCAGATAGGCTCGACGAGATCAAGTCTTTCCAGCGTTCGCGATGTGAACTGTCGAGCTGATTGAAGAGCATCAGCAGTGGTGTCCCGAGCCTAAATATGGAGATCAAGTTGGACAGTGGATTTTCGTTATCAGAGGATTTCTGCAGCTGGAATTGTGAGAACCATACAAACTGCGATAACTGAAGTTGCACTTCAATGCAGTCATGGTAGACCGACCTCGTGAGGATAGTTGAAGCAAGTAAGGGTGCAGGCTGGAATGCTTCCTGCCCAAAGTTGTAATGCTCTGGATTCGAGATGTCCTCAACGTACAACGGAAGAGCCAAGACGGAAATGTGAGATATGTCACTCAGACTAATTCCAGACAAGCTAGACCATGCGTGGGTCCGGGCCACGGAGCTGCGTGCTGAAAAGTCCATGGTGTCTCTCTTCGCATGACGGTAAACACGAGATAGTTTGAGGTCGTGCTCAAAGTCAAATTCCAAGAGAGAGGACCGCTGAGATGACGTGCCCTTCCCCTTCTGGGCATCCAGATCTCTCGTGGACTGGATGGTTGCTCGGCGATGCGACATTGTATCTATAGTGTTTTCCATTTCCACCATCCGCCTGGACAGATCAGTGTTACCTCTGAGCAGGTCATCTACTGCTGCAATCAACTGCTGTTGGCTTTCTTCGGCTCTTGCTTGAGAATCACTTTTTTTGTTCAGTCAATTACTTGTACACCTCAACAAAGTATGAATAGGCAACGCACCTCTGGAGAATGCTCAAGATGCAGGTAATAGACAACTTGAATGCCTGCAGTCTGTGAAGTATGGCATTTAAAGAGCTCTTCTTTCTAACCCATTGGATGGGCGTCCACAGGCTTCCACCAGGGCTGCTGAGTTCGAGTGGCGGCAGCGTCTGCAGCACGGCTAACAGCTCGGAAAATATCTTGACCCCATCGAAAAGCACCGCGGTAAGCTGATCCACCTGGATCAGTGATGCGTATCTAACATTAGCGGCGGAGAAGTTGTTGATGAGATGTTCCAGCCCGGTGATGATAGTTTGAATCGCAAGGGCCTCAGAGGAGACTTCAGCCGCAATCTTAGGAGCGTCCTTAGTTGCAGTTGCGTATGGGCTGAGAATCTTTATTACCTCGCCTGCAGCGGTCGCAATCCCCGCTACGGAGGCAATCACGCTCAGTGGATCCATCTCAGGTGCTCGAGTAGAGCGACAGATGGAGCTGATGATGCGAGAGTAAGAATTTGCGATAGGGACAATGCTGGGGGGTTGAAACAATGGAGGCGGCTGTGCAGCTGAAAATCTGCCTTGGTCATCAGCCACACGCCACAGTCATCATCATAAGGCTATGCTTAGGGTTTAAAGAGCAAAGGATTACCCAGCAGCGTGCTCAAACGCTTTGCTGCACTCGCAAACAACGGCTATTCAATAGGTGCACTGTTGAAAAGTATTTTAGATGACTGTATTATATGACACTTTCTGTTATTACGATATCTCGACTACGCGAGGTTGGTGATTACCCATTTGCTGCCTTATCTTACCTGCATGAACGCCACCAACTTGAAGCTCAGCCGCAGCCTGATCGAGAAATGAATATCCCCGCTTCATCTCTGGCCGGCTATGGCTTGTGAGTTATTGTTATCTTTCGTTGTATATATTTCTAGCGAATCTAACTATACAGCAATGCGACCTCTCTATGGCTCTGGATTAGGATGAAAGGAGCTCACAGTTGGCAAGGATACAATATAGGCATGGATATTCGTGCTTTCAATTGAACTTGCCACGTCACTGGACATACGGGACGAAAGGGGTCAAAAATCTGAACTACAACCAAGATAACCCTACTAAAGTTTCAGCGCTGTATATTCTAGATCACGATGATGATAACAGTGTTGTGCTCGCTGGTCTTATGCTATTTTTGAGTTGATAAAACCCACAGCTGATTGCTCGCATCACGCCTTACCCATATCTCCATTATCTATAAGGTTTGATACACCAATATCATATTCACAGTTTCCAAAAGCATTCTTTGAGAGATGCCTTAAGTCATCCCTAAGACCCTGCAGATGTTCTCGACCCTTACATGGGCAAGTCGTTGAAGTATCAAACTCGTCAATGGCTTGCTTTAAAGAACCAAGACTGAAACCATGATATGGGTGGTTTGGGAGTGGCTTTAGGCCACTTTCATAAAGATTTTGGTCAATGTACCCGGCTTGCATGTACAAGCAGTGTCGGCTCCACATTCTCATTTTCGTATCAGTGACACAACGACGGTTCATAACGTCCCAATACTTTTCAATGCCTTCAATCAACATGCAGATCGAAGAAATCCTGGATTGTTCAATGGCAACTGGTGAACTCGTCAGATCTTCCGTCTAATTCATACATCTTTCTTACTAACCAACTGCGTGATAGGGTATGGGCAATCCCAGTGTAGGTATTGGGCCCCGACTCGTGCGGATTGCAACCTCGGTTAATGAACGGAACCTCTTTTTGTCAGAAAACACCCATGAGATTGTCAGCTTCAGTAGCAACTCTCTCGAGTAGAAGGACTCGGTCATCTCCTCGTCAATGTTTGAGATCCATGTTTCTGCCCATAACTCCACTGCCTGGTGGCAACCATAGTAGTCCACTAGCACAGCTATTTTTGCCAATGTCTCAAGTCCTATTGTGCGAGGGACTTCCCGTGTTTTATGATGCAATATTCTCATGAGCAAGAGAAAGGCTTCGCCGTCCCAGTCATTGGCTGTGACTGTCCATTTATATCCAGGCTCAGGTTCTGTTTCTTTCCAATCACCAGATAATGACTTTTGGAAATAGGAAGATGTATTCACCAGAGTTGCAGACGAAACCCTAAATCGCATGGCTAAGGGCTCTGGTTCAGCTTCAGCGAGTGACGATTTATCAGCCACCGTCTTGGATGAAACAATGTGACTCTTCTGTGGAATTATAGAAGATTCGCGGCGTATAGACAATTCTGTCTCGAATTTAGGCAGGGCATTCGGCCATTCCTCTTCGGTATTGCTTGCAGCAAATGGTGCACCAGAATTGTGCAGTATCAAGAGTGTGTCACCACCTTCTTGAACATCGTATACGTGGGAAATGGCCATACTGGGAAGCGCTAGGAGTATTGCCCACCTGTTTGTGAGAAATGAAGCGCACTATAAATCGAATAATGTAATATTGTTGTTGCAGAGTAGACAAATGGTAAGAATGGCATACTTGGTATGCCAGTCCAGTAGGCACTGTTATTACCCCGCACAACAAACCGTGAGAGCACGTGCCTTGAGCTGAAGAAGGCTGCAAAACTTGGTTAATTCAGGGCTCATTGCTGAAAATGAAAGTGCTAGGATGGCGCGTAATCCAGAGATCTTACTCGTCGCGTTTCATCTCACACAGCCTCAAGGCGGAGTGCGGGGCTGACTGGCAGTGTCTGACAAAATATCTCTATTTGACTCACCTCACCTTTCGTCCACATCCTCCTCCTCACGAATGGCCTCGAGTGAGACGCACCGGGCTGTCATAGCTGCTAATCGATGGAAGTGACATTTGGCGCCGTTGGGGATTTCATCTCCATTGGTGTGCTCATCAAGGATTTCATCGAACTGCTTGATGACAGTCGAGGCTCGGCTTGGGAATACAACTCGTTGAAGCAACAACTTACCTTTCTTCGACTGAACTTGGACCTCGCAAAGCGATCCTACGAGGAGTACTACAAGACGCCCCAGTTCGAAGATATTCGGAACACGCTCGAGAGTGTCGTGGATGAGGCAGAGCGACGACTAGAGGACATTGCTGTCAAGGTGCAAAAATATACATCAACACTCTCTGAAGGCTCCACTGAGAGGAGGATAAGAAGGGTTGCAAGAAAAGTCCAATGGAGTCTTGAAAAGAAGGAGACGGAGAAGTTTTTATTGGACCTTCATCGCTACACATCCATCATTCAATCATTGCAGTTCGATGCATTTGCGTGAGTCTCGTTCATCACAACCTAGTCCTTTCGTCTCATGGCTGACCTACTCTTTAAGGCGTTTGATGGAACGCAATTTTGACACTAGTCAGAAAGACCAAAGTGATACCCAACAACTTATGAGCAAGCTGCAAAAGGACTTTGACGATCGATTCACCAGCCTCGAGGACGAACTGAGAGCTGCTAGAGCAATGTCGGCTAATACGCAACAATCTTTAGTTGAAATTGGTATGATTGTTACTAGGCGACTCGATTCAATCACACAAATGGTCAACTCTCTGGGTATCGCTGTACTGCGTGGATTTTCGGGCATGTCTTACCTTGGGACATCGGTCTTGTCTTTATTATCCGCCATGCACACCAACATCCTGGGTCGTCTCGAACGCCCCCCGCATATGGGCCCTTATTTCACATTCGAGGATTATCTGGGTGTTGACTCAATCATATTGCTTAACTTTGTGGATTCTTGGAACGCCTTCGAGGGATCTTTACATGGCAAGTACAAGGGTCGAAAGGGCGGCAGACGAGTGGCCCAGAACCGATTCCTCCTGCAGCATCATCAGACCGGAGAGGAGATCGATCGAGATGCTCATTGGGGCTTGGCTATCACACCTGGGTCTCGGATCAACATGAGCCTCATTTGTGAAGTTAAGGAGGATGAAGATGAAGCGCAATCGCTCAAGTGTCCTTTTCCATCATGCGGAGCAATGTGTGAAGGAGTTATAGGAACTGTGATTCAGTGGTAGGTCCAACACCCTACTGTCACAGCGTCCTAACCTTCCATGCTAACAAAGTTATAGCCCTTCATGTCAGCAACTGTTTCGAAAGCTACCAGGCATGTCTGACGACGAAGACCTTCCAGCAGCGCCCAAGGCTCCCGATTCGGGAATTAGTGATCCAAGCTTGAACCTGGGAAGTAACTCGTCTGATCGTGGTCAATCTCGCAAGAGAAAGGGAACCCATCTAGACAAAAGAAGAGCGCTACGGGCCAAAAGGAAGCCAACAGACGCGCGTAATACAGGTTCTGACTCGGATGACGCCGACTTGGCAGGGATCAAGCGAGTGACTGTATTACCAATATTGCGCCTTGCTATACGACCAATTCCACCACCTTCAGAGACAGAGCAAAAGTTCGAGGTCTCAGAACGACTGATGGCTCCCGAAAAAGAGGAAAAGAGCCGCAGTTCGGATAGTGTTAACGAGAATGCCAGCGTTGATACATCATCGAGGACCATCGAGTCACAGCCCGGGGGCAAGAATAAAAGAGTGTTGGAACTACAATCTGAGTCTTATGTAGAACAACTCGTATCTGGAACTGCCTACATGAGCGACATGCTGTACCAGAAGAGTGGCGACCACAACGACTATCCGTATGATAAGATTCCTGGGCCAGGCGCCTATGTTTTCGATAGCGTGCTGCCGGGTGGTTTCACGTCCAAAGATCCTCGACGAAAGTACGCAGCCACACGTGTCCCGCAAAGGCCCTCAACACTCCGGGGTACAGGATATAAGAAGGAGAAGAACCCTGCGAAAAGGAAAAGGCCAGAGATCAGGAAGGCAACAGAAGCAGATGCAAAGAGACATAAAATCCCCGCTGGATATTCCGTGAAGCACTGGGATCCAGATGAAGAACCAATCATACTCCTCGGTAGCGTTTTCGACGCCAATTCCTTTGGAAAATGGCTTTATGACTGGACTGTATACGCTCATGGACCTGCGACGCCGATGTCGGACACGGCGGGAGAATTCTGGCTGCTTCTTATTCAATTGTCTGGCAGAATAAAGATAGCGGAGCACACAGTAGAAAGAGTCAAGTCAGTGGACTCTAAGGAGTTGCTAGAGGATTGTATCGACGCAGGGGAGAGGTTATGGACGAAACTGGTGTCGCTGCTCAAGAGGTGCGAGGTTCCCATGTTGAAAGCATACAAACTCAAAGAAAGGAAACACAAAAACACTCTTCATAATCAGGGCGGCAATGAAGAGAAAACGTCACAGCGGGTGAAAACCGAATCCGATGGCTTGGACAAGGAACTGAAAGAAACGTCAGTGCCTAGCGAAGGAGGCAATATCGAAGAGGCGGAAAAAATGAGGCAGACTTTCGATAAGAACGCTGGTGTTGCATTCGTTGAGGCGATTTTTGGCGAAGGCAAGGAGTTGAAACACACTAAGCGGTTGATGCAGAACCTGCGACTTTATAACATCAGATTCGACGCAAATTGTGAGAATATAGTAAGACACCCTGAGCTACAGAGCTGAAGCTTAGTTATTCATAAATGCTACCCAGCTATGAAACAAAGACATTCGCCGTGACATATGCTTCCTTTGTCTGTATATAGAATCCACATAGTGTACGGAGTACAGAAGACTTCACCAGACATCATACCATAAACCGAGGCAATTAAAACATTCACATGCCATTCCGATTGGCTACAGGATCAAAACAAAACAACAGTGCCGAAGGCCGAATCCACGAGACCCGGGGACCCCAGATTCTCCAGAACAATCCTACGCGCACCAATCACATCAAACCTCGCTAGTCAATGTAAGGGGAGCGCCCCGGACCTAGCCCTTAGCGCGTGGAGCTTCCACCGGCACATGACGCGGGGAAACACTCTTGCGCGAGGTGTCAATTGGTGCGCTACCTTGCAGACCCAGGAACATGACGATTTAGGTGAGTCGGACGAGTTTAGAAGAGGGTAATTGGCGCGTCAAGATAAAAGCTTCAAAATTAGCTGGACTTGTTTAGGTTCGGGCTGAACGGTGACATCGGGGTAGCTTAGAGTTTAGAGCACTTTTGGAAATGCAACGTCGGATGGGGAAATGATATGTTGTCATGATGCCAAGATATTTAAACAGACATTCGTCCGCTCTCTTGATCTTTCAGCAGATCATTTCACCCATACATTTCACACCATTTTCTTCATCATGCTTGGCATCAAGGCTTCCCTGTTATTATCGTGCTTGGCTCTGCTCAGCCCTGCATCATGTAGAGCCATTGAGGAGCGAGCCGTTGCAGATCATGCCGTTACCTTCCAGACCATTTATAAGCCTCCCTCCAACTACAACACTCCCAAGACCTTGTACGGACGAAACGTCCAGCTTGCTGATGGAACTATCCTAGCTACTTGGTCAGTCATCCGGATCATCCGGTATGCTATTTACTAACGTGGAACAGGGAGAACTATAGTCCTGAACCACCAAAGGTGTACTTCCCCATCTACCAGAGCAAAGACAAGGGCTCAACCTGGGCACCTCTGTCCAATGTGACAGACACCAAGAACGGCTGGGGTCTTCGCTACCAGCCCTTCCTATACGTCCTACCCCAAGCCATCGGCAACCTCGCCAAGGGAACTATCCTCCTTGCTGGAAATAGCATCCCCACTGATCTCAGCAAGACAAAGATCGATCTCTACGCTTCTACCGACAGCGGCAAGACGTGGAAGTACATCTCCAACATCGCCACCGGAGGAAAAGCCGTTCCCAACAACGGCGAGACTCCTGTCTGGGAGCCTTTCCTGATGGTGTATAACAACAAGCTCGTGTGCTACTACTCTGATCAGCGCGATCCCTCGTATGGTCAGAAGTTGGTGCATCAGACTTCCAGCGATGGTGTTACCTGGGATGCTGTCGTCAACGATGTTCGAGGAACTGCTTACTCTCAACGTCCCGGCATGACAACCGTCGCTAAGCTTCCCAACGGAAAGTGGATGATGACCTTTGAGTACGGTGGAGGCGCTTCACCCAACAACGCAGCTTTCCCCGTTTACTACCGCATCTCCGACTCTCCTCTCACCTTTGACAGTGCGTCCAACCAGATTCTCACCGCTGGTAGCCGTGCGCCTAGCTCTTCGCCTTATCTGACCTGGTCACCTTCTGGAGGATCTAGTGGATCTCTGATTGTTACTGCCAACAGTGACAATGGCATTTACATCAACACTAACCTCGGCGCTGCTGGCTCTTGGGTTTACTATGACATTCCTCAGCCTGGTGCTTATTCCCGACAGGCCATGGTTATGGATAACCCTGATTGGCTGTATGTGATGAGTGCTGGATACCTCAATGGAGATAACTGGGTCACCGACAGTGTCTTCAAGCTTCCCAACCTGTCTTAGATATGCTGGTTCTAGTTATGTTCTCTCCGGGGCCACGGCGGGTTAGACAGAAGTTATAGATAGTCAATCGACGAATGATGAAGAATTGTCCCTCACCGTGAAAAGTATTGCCGTTCTTGCAGTCCTACTGCAGTTTTTTCTTCCAAAGATAGCGTCTTGGCATTAGTCAATCCATGGCCTGACTTTACAACCAACAGCATAAACAAAATTAAATCATCGCTAACCTTTCCTAAAAAGAAGCATAAACTCTCCACTTTGCGGACAGTTCGGCGATAATCTAGGCAGAAGCTGGCTCCATCAAACTGAACCAACAGCCGTGAACCAACATGTTCAAATAATAAAATTGCATGGACTTCCGCCTTTTGGTATTCTCGTGATTTCCTTCTCTTCTTTTATCAACGTCCCCATTCACCTTCGACATGAGGGTCATCACCTCCGCGAAAGGCCTGATCCGGGTCGTTTGGGCCTACGTCAAATCAGCATGCCATTCCATAAAGAGTATCGTGTTGATGTTGCTCCCTTTCTACAGCCTCACAATAATACTCGGCATCTATCAAGGCATCATCATCGGCCTGTGGTATTCCGAGTCCAAAGAACAAACCGCCCGATTCCTCTTGAAAAATGTGCTCGAGTACAAGATCACGGAGTATTTCGATGAGCCTTACGATAATTGGGCGAATGTCGCACCTGTATTTCATGTACCACAAATCGTTAATCCTCTCAAATGGACGGATCAACTAGGACTTAAGAGACCTACAGTTACGGGCTTTGGGGACGAGTACGAGCTGGCAGGTCTGGGACACTTATATCGAAGAACGCGTCGTTTTCCAGAGAAACAGCAGTGGCATCATTGGATCTATATGTCGGCGCAGCAAGAGCCTTGGAGACAGCCCGACGGCCCGATCTTGCATGATCCTTGGGACAAAGCATTTGTGGATCTCTTGGAGTACAGGGATAAACATGATACCATGGGGCGGTCAAACTTCCTTTATATATCATGCCAAAAGAGCTTCCTCTGCGGATCCTGGCGCGTTGCGGCCCCAGCACTGCTGCACTTCACCACAGAGGGGAACAGAAGCCGGTTAACCGGTGACTCACCTGATCTCCCGAATTACACACGTGTAAACACGCGAGTGTTCGAACTACCCCTTCACCAAACAGCCATACCAGGTGTCTTCCCAAGCCACTTTGAACAATTGAGATGTCTAACAGCAAGCAACTCAACCTTCTGGCAATCAAAAGGTACATATTCGCATTTTGATCAGGTGTTAGCCCAAACAGACCCAGTGTTGAAGGATGCAATAACGGCATATCCATGGACCTATGGCTTGCTAGTCAAGGCGGAACACAAATGGCTTCGCTTATGGGGAATTGAGAATACAGAGTTGCGAGGATATATCTTTTTACTTTCTTTTACATTATCTACATTCCCAACGTTCCTTTACAAGTTTACCCCTACAAATTGGGCTAGCCCGGGTCCTGGGCCTGAGCATAAGAGCAAAGATCCACTAGCGCGAACGCTGCAGAGCTTGGTGGATATGCTAAGTGCGGAGGAAAAAGAGAGGTTCAGAAAGACAGATCGTGGAGGGAGAATATTAGGATTGGCGGAGAAGGGCCTTGAAAAGGAATATTGGAATACTAGGGAAGATGTTCTCAAGGACGTTGCCAATGCCTTGGGACTAGATAGAGATGGAAAGACCAAGGGTCCGCGATAAAGGACAAAGCTTGACTTTTACCTTTGGGCATATTAGACAGTAGCAGCAAAGTAATAAAGTGCAATAGACCGCGAATACTCGCATTTGGTAGGATTCTACAGTAAATATAGAATTACTTGGAGAACTAGTAAATGGCTATTCAATCTGGTATAGTAATAGTATCCCTCCACCGTCGCATCATCCTTGAAGTCCCTCCCTATTTGAACTTTCCCTGCCGCATGGCTACCGTGTACATAGTTGACTACGAATTCCCCGAAGAGCCTTTCAACATTTGGATAGTCTTCCCAAGTGCCTCCAAGCCTTCTTGCTTCTCTTTGATCTCTTTTTCCATCTTCTTATACTTTTTAACCATCTCTGCAAGGAGGAAATCGTCATTTGACACTTCGTCATCTTCAGCCCTTGGTCTCTTCTTCACGCCATTGGCGCTGATGCCTTCATCTGGTCCGACGTCTTGGCGTTGCTGAATGCTAGCTGAGGCTGGAGTTGATGCTGATGCTGATGCTGGCCTTGGACAAGATTGATCGCCGCGTCGGCTAAGGTCTTCCTGGTTAAGCTTACAGCTCTCCAGGTGTCTTTTTAGATGTGCCCTCCGCTTGAAAGGCTTCCCATTGGACCTCTTGCAGCCAGTATTGGGACATAGCAATGACTCCTCCAAGCTTGATGCATCTTTATGTTTCTCTGTTCGATGTCGGCTCAAGGTAAATTGCCTTGCAAATGTCTGTTGGCATTCTGGACACACAAAGCGACTGTTTGTTTCCTCTGCCCTGCTGCATCTATTTAGAACAAGTTTTCTTATTTAGTGAACATTGTACTCACTCATCCGAGTTGATCGTTCGCTGACGATAGCCGCTGCTGTCGGCACTACCCGTGCCATCTGTCTCTACGCTATTGTCGGTATTGATGCACGCCGTATGAGTTGGGTCTTTTATGGCGGCCGCTGGTAAAGTTTCTGCCGTATCCTGCGCCGCCAGTTCCAAATCTCCACGGGACGTCATGTCCGGAATCAGAAAGTTTGGATCCTGAGGGGTGTTTTGGGCAAATGTCAATGCGTGGATCAGGTCATTCATTAACTGAACGTCTCCAGGCCAAAGCTCTTCCAGGGTATCCTGACTGAGATATCCTCTGTTGTCGAAGTCATCTACCACCGATCCTTGAAGTCCCTCTGTTACATGGTTAGAAAAGCTTTCACAAAGTCTGTGAGGACATTACCTTCAATTCCGATACTATAGAAGTCGGCGTACAAGTCATGGGCAGCTGGCACGGGCGAGATCATGGAGTCACCAGCACAGCCCCATCCATGCTGGCTAGAATCGATAGTGAACATCCAACAGACACCCCATCGTATCAACAGTGCTGGTAGAATTGTCCACGGCATTAGTATACAAGTGTGTCTAACGTTATTGGGAAACTCGAAGATGGGCTCAGCAAGACCTTGCTCCTCCGTCACAACTTTTTTGCGGCCTAGGCCCTCGTATTTCCGCCTAAACCATACTTTCAATCTTTCAAATATGGCTTGACTCTTCCGGAGCGTGTACATAAAGGCCATTTCTTCGTGAGAAAAGAGCAAGCCAGTCTTCCCAAGTATTTCAATGAGTGAAGAAGACAGTTTCATGACCTCTAGCCATTGCCTTGCCGATTCCAAGTCCTGCCCACGCTTCAGAAGGTAAAGCAGACAATTGCTAAACCGCCGCAAAGTTCTCGATTCAAGGGAATGATTATGCGCGATCTTTCTGAAGTGGCGCAGTTGCGGGCTAAGTGAGGAAGAGGCGTCAGGGAGCTCATCATGTTCGCGCAAGAGCGTACGATGGATAGTCTGGAGGGCCACCCACTGCTCGGGCCCGGAATCCGTACTTCTTTGACTGTTGCTAGACTGGTCTTGGTCGATTTCGGTGCATGTTTCTCCTATCTTTATCAGGCGTCCATGGACAGTTTTGACTTCAGACACAAGAGAAGGACGATTGGCAGCTCCAGGCTTGATCTCTAGCCGTCGAGCTTGTATCTCCCTTGACCCCTCTCTGATAACTTCCAAGGATCCAGGATAAGCAACGGGGAACTCCGGTCTCAGAGTGAAACGATTCCATATTGAAAGAAGGGATTCCATCAAAGGAACGCGTGAGGGCGAAGAAAGTAACACTGAGGATAAAAAGAAAGGATTTGTGGTTCTGCAAGGTATTGAAGTATGTGATAGTGGAAGCTAAATTGACCTTT
Source organism: Fusarium tjaetaba (assembly GCF_013396195.1). Lineage (NCBI taxonomy): Eukaryota > Fungi > Ascomycota > Sordariomycetes > Hypocreales > Nectriaceae > Fusarium > Fusarium tjaetaba. The sequence continues at coordinate 68,163 of NW_023501232.1, forward strand.
CATTTGTCGTGATTTATATTCAGGATGAGTTTGGGGTGAGCCTGAAATGAACTTCTGTGCAGAATATAAGGTGCAGTTTTGGGGTGCAGCGGGGTAAGTTTTGGGGTGCGAAGTGGCGTAATGCGAACCAGTTGCCTAGGACTTGGAGCCAATAAGAAGATCCAAAACAGCCTCGTCATCTGATGTAACTTGAAACTTGAACTGTCACCTAAACAGAGAACCAGGCTTGGCTTTCGTATTTTGGGGATTCATCTGGGAAGAAATTGAAATGATTATACGGGTGAAATGATGGCGCACCTCAAAAGTTCATGTCGAAACCCAGACCTGCATGTAAATGTTATATAATAAGATCATTCGAATAGCCACGTTCAAAATGGAATATTGCCAAAAGAAACAGGTGCAGCTTGGCCCCAATCCTCATTTTGACAACCGCCATTATGGACAAATCACCAGAGAATTCCTTTCCAGCCCAAAGCCCGCAGTAAGCCATTGTGATTAATTTTTCTCAATAGACGCATCTAACAAATGACTAAGAAAATTACTTCAGAAGGTTATATCCAAAGGTCAAACCGCTCCGACACTTGCAGCTTTCTTATACGACTGTAACAACTGGTCCGACCGACTTGTGCAGCTTCAAAGCCCCAGGACACAAGTTCAGTCACCTGCAAGTAAGCAGACATAAAAAGGGTCCAAGCTTTGATTGTATTTCTATTCCTCAATTTGGTTCGTAATATGAGAAAAGACTTTCGCTGAAAACTATTGACAAGTTGATAGGCTTGATCTTCATTTTCATGGGCAACCTCCAGCGTCTTGGCGGCAAGGGACGGGCACATGTAGCGTCATTGTCTAAGAGCTTCATGGTACGGCGTAGGTTGGGGCTAAATGAAGATAAGGAATTTAAGGGTCGGTTATAGAACATGTACTCACAATTCTTTAGCGAATCAGAATACATAAACACTACTAACAGAGTAAAGAAGTAAATCAATTGCTGCTCTTGCTCCTCTAGGTTAACTGTCTAGTGTTCCCTTTTCGGAAGTTGTGATGAGAAGACCCACATAAGCTTGAGGTTATACTGATTTAAGAAGTTACCGGGAGAGACCACGATTCAACTTCTCAATTTGGTAGCTAATGCGAGAAAGCCTAAGCTTAGGGACTGGACTGCAAGCAAGTATTAAAAGGCATAGCACTCGGCACCGCAATTCTTGAAATCTCTCTCCCAATTGTATGTCACTGACCCTCTCCTATTACTTAATCATTTAGCGCAGACATGTGCCGTTCCTCAAACTATCCCACTGAGGCTGGAACCGCAGTCTCGACATTGCATGCCAATGACCCCGGAACAACCCCAGAGACCATCATCAATGCTCTAGAGAGAGACGGCGCCTTGATCATCAAAGGCATAGCCTCCAAGTCTCTATGCGAACAGATCCGAAGTGATCTCAAACCCCTCTTTGACTCAGATGTCAAAGATGAGTCCGGCTTCTTTCCGCCCACCACCAAGCGAGCAACCGGTTTCTTCGCTACATCAGACGCATGTGTCGAACTAGCCCTCAACCCTCTGTTCCAATCCGTGGCTGAAAGAGTCCTAGGCAGTAAGTATACGTATTGGGAAGGTCAAGAGCAATTGACGGTTTTCGGAAAGCCGTACATTGCTAGTGCTGTTGGGTTTCGCGTTGAGCCCGGTGGTAAGCAGCAGGCTCTTCATAGGGATGATTCGGATTATCACCCTCGGAACTGCGATATGCCTGTGATGCTCGGTTGTGTGACGGTATGCCCATTCTCTTCCTTGATCTGGTTGATCATCTAACGTCGCCAGGCTTTGACCAAGACAACAAAGGAAAACGGTGCGACTATCGTCATTCCAAAGAGCCATCTCTGGGGCCCTGATAGATGCCCACTCGACGAGGAGGCTATCCCCGGAGAGCTGGAAATTGGCGATGCCATGCTCTTCCTGGGCAATGTTTATCATGCAGGTGGAGCCAACATCACCAAGTAAGCCTGCTGCAAAGTTTCTCGTATTATCCAAGCTAACATTGAAAGGGACGACGCCCGAGAAACGATCGGTATGTTCATGTGCAAGGGAACACTGAGGCAGGAAGAAAACCAGTATCTGAGCATTCCCCCAGAGGTTGCAAAAGCTCGGAGCTTTCCGCCCAATATGCTTAGACTGTTGGGGTATGGCATGTGTCCGCCGGCTTTGGGCTACTACCAGTATCAAGATCCGATGAAAGTTATCTTTGGAATTGAGGATGAAGAGACTGTTAAAAAGTAGATAGTTCGACCCTTAAACAGCTAGGATTCTTCTACCGTGGTCTCCCCATTGCTTCGCTAGTATGCGCCAATCTGAATCTCCACTGACCCAGAATGTCTCTAGAAAAGTGAGAACGTCTCCATGGTGTTTAAAGCCTGTGACCTCGGACAAGCTCTTGTATAGGTCTCTCACGATGAGTTGTTGGTCGTCAACTCCGTAGGACTCTGTCCCGGCAATGAAGATTGGCCATGCGAGGTTATGGATACATCCATGTAGATTCTTCATACCTCTCAGTAGTCGAAACAAGTCTGAGAGACAAACTGTTTCTTCCGGGCCATATTGATGACCAAGGCATCGTGCAGCGTATAACAGCGCAGCATTGTGGTAGGCATCAACAAGCCGTATAAAGTCCCCCCGATCAGCACTCGAGCATATCCCGCTGCTGCCAACTTCCATCAACGTCTCCCCTCGTGCTTGGATAAACTCCGCCCTCCAATCGCGAGTTGAGTCCCCAGCCGAACATTCTCGAGATATGAGCGTCGCATCATGAAGTAGTAGTAGATACGCAGAGAATGACCGATCATCACCATACTCAACGGGCCTAATCGCATCCTGCACATCTGTCGCATCAAGGATAGTAGTACTTGCGAAGATATCATACATAGAAAGCTGATTCTGCAAAAAGCCGAAAAGGCTACTCTTTGGAAAGTCTAGGGTGGATAAAGTGTTGACTAGCGCACGCGCCGCCTTTCGATGGAAGTCAGCAGCATCTGCACCGCCATTATGAGCTAGCTCGTAGGATGACAGGACCATCATTGACGAAAGCATCCATTCTGCTGTATCGGCTGTCACTGTAAGCTGGGGATGCGCGGTCATGTCGTCAACGCCACGCATAATCATTGATAAGACATGGTCTCTATCCTTCTCATACACAGTTGATGGCGTGAAGTTCCTTGATGCATGTTGAGCTGAGACTGCGCAAATAGCGAGACGCACTGCTTCGTTTGTCTGAGCCAAATGTAGAACCTTTTGGCGATAGTAGTTCTTCTCGGAGTCGAACCAGACCATCAACCCAGCAATGTGCTTGTCATAATAGTCTAATAGCTGTTGGGTGTTGCTGTCGATATTTGGCGAGGAGGTCAATACTGGAGGCCCAGGGACAGGAAATTGGACTCCCCGAAGATGACCGCGAAGAGCCACGCCCTGAACCCATCGAAGTCTCGGACCGTACCCAGGACAAGTAAATCCTCTGCCGAGACATTTCTGACAGCTCGGTTGGCCGAGATCACAGATGATCCTTCGCTTGGAGCAAATCGAGCAACCTAGGATGGGACGAGTGAGTAAAGGCTATGTTTGCAGTAAAACCTGAACTTACCTTTGTCCTTCCGCTGTGGCATTATGTGTTTCTCTTTTTAGATGTCGTTGGCGATCGAAGGCGTAGTGGCTAAAATCCGAATACCCCGCAGCTATATCACGTGCTTCCGCTTTCTTGAATTGCTACGTTCTTCAGTATATTTACATTTAGTGACTAACTGGGCTAACATATTCTTCCTATTTATTTCTCAAGTAAATAATCTCGTTTGGTCTTCCTCGAAATTACCTTAGCTTAATAACTCCCTTTCTGGCCCCACCAGCCCCAACTTAGCCATCGCCTCAGTTATCATGGAACCTGCATTAAGGTCTTCCAGCCGTGCCTTTAGATCTGTCATTCTCTCCTTCCTACTCTCCTCTGCATCCTGTTCATCGTCTCTCTTCTCTTCCCGTGGCCGTAAGCTCCTATACTGGTCTATATCATCCATCACCTTAGTCGATAAATGCTCGCAAGACCTTTCGAGAAAGGATAATCTCAAGTCGACCTTCTTAAGATCTTCTTCGAATGCTTCCAGTGCGTATATATACGTAAAGGCGTAAATCATCTCCATCTCAAACTTGAAGACTTCATCACCATTGACACCTACTGGCTTTTAATGAGCCTGGCAAAGCAAGGGAATACACTTGGAAAATTTCCCAGCGAAGAGGTAGACCTGACTTGCTAGTCTGAAAGGCCATGAAGGGTCTTCTGAAGACATATCCGAAAAGATACGTGACACTGCGTCGGATGACACTATATCTGCTGCTTCGATGTTACCTTGCTTGAAGAAGAAACGCCCTAGCATCATGTATCCCTCAAGGGCGTTGAATAGCCCATCATCGAGGTGGAGGCATGTGTCGATGTACTTGAGCTTGAGTAAATGTATTCTCCTACTGAAAGCTGGAAGATCCTCGTCTACTGACCATAGTCGTTGCCCAAACCAATCCATTTTTCCATCCGCGTCCTGTATGCCTTGTGCGGTCATTAATAACGAATGACAGCGGAGGAACTCCGGATAGTCATGGTCTATACAACCGATAGCCTACAGCTTAGAAACAAGCGACTCGATGGCTCCAAAATCCAAGTCTTTGTCGTCTTGGAAGTGGGTGATTCTTCTCATCTCTAGTAGCTCATTGGCAATGACCTGGGAACGCCTATAACGCCCCAAAAGCGCCAAATCCTCCATCATAAAGAAGAACCAATTTTGGCCTTTTTGGTGCGGCTCACCGGGGCCAAGAAGCATTATTTCGTCTGCCGCCTTGGAAAACCATGTGTCGGCCTCTGTTATATTTCCTTGCTCGATGACACAACGGGCTATCAAGATTTGGGTTTTCCATCGGGCATCTGTGACCACGGGCTCTGATTCGAGCTTTCTTAAGAAGACTAGTAGTTGCTGGCAGCTAGCGATGCATTTTTCCAAGTTGCAAGCCCTGTACAGGGCGTCTCGATGGATACCTAGCAAACTCAGATCTCGGAGTCTCGGTTTTGATCCTGAGTCTGCAAGAATATCTATGGCCTGAGCAGCAAAGTCTGCGGAGACTCTGTAACTGCCGCTAAAGAGGAGACTTCTAGCCATATATTCCAGACCTTCTTTCCTATGCGCTGTTCCGAATCGAGTATGGCAAAGGCCGTACTCCCATATACGGCTACTGGATTTCTTGCGATCCCTTCCGATAAGATCTTCATACATGCGGATGAACTCATTCGCTTCTTGTTCCCTTTCCTTCTTCAGCAGTACAAGTATCAGTATTTGGAGGGCCTCCACCTTCAGCATCAGTATATGGGGCTGAGTGGGGAGGCGGTTTGCAATTTGGACTGACTTTCGCAGCATCTCCACGTTTGTTTCACTGGTATCCCGTTTTGCGTGGAATCTTACAGCTGCAAGTAATAGCAAGCTGCAAAACTCAAAGACGTCACCTCTTCCTTTTGTCTTCTTAACAGAGATAACCGCCATCTTCTCTGCGAGCATCGAATTCCCCTTTTGTCTCGCAACATTGGCTGCAAGGAAAAGGATCGGGACCGGCATGGACTCTGCTGACGAAGCTAGGAGGTCTGTGCCTGGACTTCTGAATGTCGCAAATATCTGGGAAAGAGCCTGAAGAGTTCCAGATACACGTTGTACGGCAGGACCATGGGTGCTTGCGATATGTTGAGGCAACATAGAAATTGCATTACCTCTCGTCACCGTCAGCACGCTTCTATCGTTGCGCGCAGGCCTTGTGAACGGCCGGGCCTGTTGTTCAGCCAGTTTCCGGGCATTTGCTGGAATGAGAAAGGCTAAAGCGAGCCATGATTGGTAGCGTTCATCTTGAACGCCCAACTCTCTTTCTCAGCGGTCTAATTCGAGATGGAAAGCTCGGTCTAGTTCCATCCACGTCCAGGCAAATATCTCACCCCAATAGTACATAGAACCAAGGAAGTCGTTGGGCGGGGAGCTCTGACTCGTAGCCAGAAGGTATTCAATCAAGGCGCAGAATTGATGTGTTTTCATAAATTTAGATGTTTCTATTCTGACTTGATGATTCTCCTGTAGCGCTTCAGCTAAATGAAATGGAAGGCATCTTGCAACGTAGGAAAAGAAGGCGTATCTTGACGACAGAGATGATGCCCCGCCATCTGTTAATGGGTACCCAAGGTCTATAGACTTGATGTACTTGAAGCAAGCCAAGGACATGGATTTGTGAGCTTCCGCGAGGTCGACATGGAAATATGAAATATCCGTGTCTTCAGGTTCCCATTCGCCTTTCGGTCGCACGAGAAAGTCGGATGCCGATGCATGGATGAGATGATAGCGACCTTCTGTGGCCCTAACAAAATCGCCACAGGCATCCATAATACCTTCAATGGTGATGAGGTCATTCTCGATTGTGCCATTCACGCTGACCTGTGTGGCATATGCATAGCATAGGTCTTCGCCCGTCATAGGCTCAGGACATGCTAGTATGGAAGACAAGACATATCTCGCTCGCTTCATCGATATCGAAGGTTTTGCTACTGATCCTCGGGTGCGAGTCATGAGTTGCAACAGTAGTCGGTGATATTCGCGGTCGAGGTCGTGGGGAACTTGCTGAAGCGTTTGTCTAACATCCTCAACACCGGAGCAACGCCTCAGCTCTTTCAAGACTAGTCTAACCCAGAGAAACATTACTTGAGTCTTGGCTTCTAGATTCTTCTGGGCCTCGTCTCGGAAGACAGGTGAATAGCTTTCGAGTGAATCGTGTATCTCGACTGCAATTAGCTTGGCTATGTCGTCTCGTATGAGACTTTCTGTAATCTCCAGTCTTGGCAAGGCTCTATTCAGAAACGTTCTTAATGAGTGTTGTCGGCCAGCCAGGAGCGGGCGAAGGTTACTGTGATCTTTGACCAGGTCCAGAATAGTCGAAAGACGCCCATATGTTTCACTGTTCCAGTCCTCTGTCGATTCATCGATGCCGTCGATGGTGCAGTATACCTTCTTGCTGATACCAGACAAAGCGATGCGCAATGCCTCGACAAGGCTGCTCTTGTCGATGCCATCACTCCGAGCCAATAGCTGGGATACTTTCTCAAGATCGACATGTTTGATGTGCCTGAGTATCTGCCATACCAGGGTTCTCAGCAGGTCTTCTAGCCTTCGTTGGTTCTCATTACCGGACCAGAACGAAAAACGGAGAGCGATCTGGCCTTGTTCTCCAAGTTTCTGGGCAATAGACTTGATGAGGACAGACTTCCCGCAACCTTCATACTATAGATACAAAGATTCCGCTTGAGATAGGGATCTGGTATAGTTGGAGAGCTTTGGGCCCAATCGGAGAACGTCGATTGTGACCAGATCCATTCGCAGGTCCCAGGTGTTTTGTCAGGAATAAAGTTGTCGCTACAAGGATGCAAATCGGCTCGCAAACGAGCAGTGACGGTTTCATGTAATACATCTAAAATATTTAGAGCTATGTATTGATCTCTTGCTTGGCATCGCACCTTTCGTGATTTATTGTTGAATGTTTATCATAATTAATACGAGCTCTGTTTGAATCTGGCTTAGACGAGTCAACCACTGATTGAGTGTTTTTTCGAGTTCAGTCAAGACAAGACAAAACTTCTTCAGAGACCTGCGCGTGTCTCTTTTGATGCTGACGGCTGGAGCACAAGCTTGAGGGAGGCTAGCTCTGTCGTCCAGTGTTTGATGGTTGATTTGTGCTGTTCGAATTGCGGTTTATCCCATAAGCCTTGTTCCTTTCCGCGTTCGAGGATTTGCTGGATATTTCGAAGGCTTTGAATCGGGTTCTGGGCTACCTTTGGTGCAACGTCTTTCTTCGATACCCCGCGGATAGCCGTAATCACTGCCTGGATAATCTGGACAAGACCTGGAACAGCCGCGACGACGCCAACAACTTCCATGATCAGCGCTACCTTTCAGTTATAGCCGTAGTAATAAAAGTTTGCAGAACATTAGAACCTAGAGTTGATTATCATGACGTAAGGAAGTAGTACGTGTTGTTGTAAGAGAGGAAATCATTCATGCCCAACAATTACAAATATGCCATCACTCATTTAGGGGCTGTCCTCAAGGGGCAAGAAAACACCGAACCTTGATATAGGGTGTTAAAATAAACTTAGCAAAAGCTCCCCTAAACTTAGCCTAAATTTACTTAATATTTTTATCACTTAGGGTCAAGGTCCTGAGTTTTATTTCCTCCCCTAGGCTGTGTCTACAGTCTTACACACCCCGGCATCCAATCCGTTCAAACCTGCATAATCGGGCTGAAAGCAAGGGCCTCATTGGCGAATACGTGTCGCGTTGATGACAGACTCTCGCCAATGAAACAACGAGGCTTCTTATTGCTGCAAGGTTGCTGTAGCTGTGAGCTCCAAATGTCGATGCGCTTAGGTAGGCCTGGGGGTGTCAGAAGACGCCTGACGTAAAGAGCTGATTTTGTATGGCGAATGGGCATCCCCCCGCCGTACATTTTTTGACGCAGCAGGCTACGGCTGGCATACGAGCCTTAGCCTCTAATAAGCATGTCTCGCTGACCCTTTATGGAGTCAAGCAGACAGGCAGAAAATCAGGATGTAGCTTGAACGTAGTTTACTATGTGTCCTCTCATTGACATACTGCAACCCTTGACTATTATCTACCAGTAGCTACTAGTGTGAGGAATTATTCAGCGCCTCACACGAGGCAACACAAGACGTCCATGAGAGAATATAACATTTTCCCCTTCAAATCTTGCCGCAATCCTATCACCTCCTTCGTGACGCATTGGCGGGATCGTGCTTGGCGTATTAACCGCCCCTATCTCGAGTGAAAGCGTTTGACCTTTGTCAAAGAGATATGCGGCCGGGTAGATAGGCACCATAACCTTGTATATCTGGCCTGGAACGACCTCAGACATGGGAGTGGGAGGCTGGATAATAACGCGATCCTTATCAAAGTCTTTGGCCACTTCATCTCGGTGTGATAGGCGAAAATAGCCTCTGGCGAAGTTATCCATCGGTTCGCCATGATTGCCCTTTAATACCACCGTTTTTCCGTTCTCATCGATTGCGCGAAGATAGATGAAGAGATCCATGTCCTCAGTACTGGTGCTGACCTCAAGTTCGAGATAAGGCGATCCAAGGATTTCAAAGGACTCGGTGAACGGAGATTCGAGTGCCAATGTGATATTTTCTCGGTAGCCCTGGTAAGATAATTGCTTCATTTCTCCTGCCGGGCGGTTCAGAGATAGTTGCTTCTCAGGAGTGAGATAAAATGAGACATCTTGTGCATCGGAAGGCGGGAAGGAAGTCTCGTCTTCTCGGTACAGGGTCTTGGTGCCATGATGCTGAAGTAGCCGGATCCGAGGCACGTCCAGCATTCCGTTATCCTTCTTGTCGAAAAGGAAATAGTCCAAGAACTTCCTCTGCATGGAAATATGGTCTGGCTCATAAAATGCGCCTAAATGGTTTCCAGTATGCATTTCCAGCCACTTTTCCTTTGAAGAGACGCTATTGAAGGCGCGAATGTTGCCTGGAAGATGTACCTCTGGATCCGTCCAGTTGCCTGCCACATAGATAGGCACTTCTATATCAGAAAGCGATCTAATCTTGTCCAAAAAGCCAACGGGGCCTTGATCGGGATACTCGTTTGTTGCCATGAGGTTGGGGAAATCTACTCGGTCTGCCTCAAGCTCGTCTTTGGTTCGTGTTCCATCTCGTGCTCCTCGTTGCTGAGGTATAACGATGTTGCTGTACCAATGGGATTGGAAGTTGTGGCTATAGATCCCCCCTCGACGACCAGCTTGATAGATACTACAGGCCGCTTCATATGACATGACGCACGTCAAATGTGGTGGTTTCTGCATGGCGGCCCAGTATCCTACCATACCGTAGTAGCTGATGCCTGAAAAGGCTACCTTACCGTTGGACCAGCTTTGAGCGGCAGCCCATTCAACCACATCATAAAGATCTAGCGAGTAAATGAGTTTCTCAAGACCTTTGCAAACCGAGAGTAGATAATAGCCTACCTTGGCCTTCAGCATCAGCCTGGATCTCAAATGATCTTTCCAAGCCAAAGGGATCCAGCCGGCCTTCACTATTACCGATACCACGCTCATCGACACGGAGAAGAGCGTAGCCGTACTCTTGGCACTATAAGTTGTGGATGTGAGAATCGGGTCAGGGGTGTTAACAGTTTATGTGGAAAGACGTACCCAAACGAGCGGCTCACACAGCTCGAAGCATGCATCTGGCCCAAGCGGCTTGATGTGTTTGTACATCTCGGCGTAAATATGGGTCTGAGGTAACCCAAATGATGAGGCGTGGACGTCCTTGCCGTAGGGTCCGAGACTACAAATAACTGGGACCTTTTTGCCGTTTTTGGATGCTGAGAAGGGGAGGAAAACATCAGCACAAAGCCTGACACCATCGCGCATCGGAATGATGTCGTGTTTGATACGAGTGTAGCCTTCCACATCAGATGACGTTCTCTCGAATTTGGTGGCCATAATGAGCTAGAAGTTGGCGGCAACGTTAATGTTGCCTAGGAATTGTTGGAACTTCCGTGAATACCGATTTAAGTAATATTTTAGGTAGATACTTAAATATTCCATGTCCCGAAGTGAAGTGGGGGCGGTCTCATGGTTTGCCGGCTTTCCGTCTGACAAATCCACCCGAAAAAACGTTTGTTTCCGTTTGATAGTTCTAACTACTTCAGTGTAACACTTAACATTGCTGGCAAGAGCAGGGAGAAATACCGGATGGATTATGTGAAGCTCCGGTGCACTGACATGCACCCTTCACGCGGGTTCTCGGAATGAGCCATGAGGGGAACTGTAGTACCATCGGCAAACCGAAGCCCCCCTTACCTGACTCCAGGCCCTGGTTCTGGGCCCATTCCATTGGGCTCGGCATGCCGAGCCAAATTTCGTTACCAATTCTGACAAACTCCATTAAACTCACGTGCTGAGACAGCCCTGTTTTCCAGCGCCCCGCATCACGGGCGGCGTGGCAAGGTCTTTGACGTTCGGAACCCTCTTTACTTCCTGCAGATTGGCCATGCTGACCACCACGCCGCTGTATAGCCTTGATTGCTAGTGTCGGCCTTTTAACAGAGCTCAAGCTTGCCTCTTTCTTTCTATGACATCGTCATCATCCACAAGAAAGCTACGGTTAGGCTGAGTCTAGGTTCCAAAAATGCAAAGCTCGCTGAAGCGAATCTTTCTTGCTGGTGGCCTTTGGGCTCATGCACAGTGAGAAAAGCATCCTCAAGAGGTTCTGATAGTTTTCTATTATACAGGACCGCTCCAATAGCTTGCCACTGAAAAGTGAGAAAAACATTGCATGGGAGAGGTTTGACTGCCAGTTAACCTTTTCTCTATTGGGAAACTATAAAATAGCTTAGAATATAGGAACCAGCGGACTTATGCGAGGTTCTCTAAGTTGCAAAGTAACTCGGGATCAAATTCGTTTACAACAGCTAAAAAAAAGTAAAACAGACTGTGCAGTTTCCCTGTATAGAAGGTTAAGTTGGACTTTAATATTACACAAGGAGTGGTACACACTAATTAATCTCTCTAATATAACATCTCCTTCCTGCAGTTTAACGTAAAACTCAAAGACTCATGTCTTATATACTATTTACACAGACCCATAGTCAGGTTCTAATTCAAGCTACAAATCTTTGAAGTACGCTACCGGATAGCAGTTCTCTTTTAGCTAGCTAAGCTACGGATCTAAACCTTGACAGCAGCATTTCACCGTCATTTAGGTTATCCTCTACCCGAATGGTCAACCAATATAGTTATCAGATCTAGATACTGTCATGTCATCACCATTCCACCTCCAACTGGGATATAGGCACCGTTGATCCAATCTGCCTGCTCCTCGCACAGCATCGCCACTGCAGCAGCAACCTCCTCGGGTGCCCCAAGCCGGCTTGCCACCGGGTTCCTTTCCGATTGCTTGTAAACCATATCAAGGAAATCCTTTGGTGCCGACAACATGGCGTCCGTAGCAATTGGGCCAGGTGCAACGGAATTGACCGTGCAGCCGTATTGCCGTGGCAGTTCCTTTGCCCAACACCGTGTAAACGTCTCTATCATGCCTTTTGTCCCGGTGTATATGGTCATCTGCGGCTCAGGGGATCGTGTTGACTCGCTCGAGATATTTATGATGCGTGAGTGTTGGCCGGATAGGACAGGAAGTGCCGCTCGTGTAAGGAGCAGAGTACCTCGTCCATTGAGAGTGACGATGCGATCCCAGTCTTTCAGGACTTGTTCGATAGACGGCTCATCAATCCGGGTTGGGTAAGCTATACCCGCATTGTTAACGAGGATATCGAGTCTCCCAAACTCCTTGATTGTGGCATCGATGAGCATGTTGGGTCCGTCGACGGTGGACAGATCTGCCTCAACGATTCTGGCATCGCAAGTCAAAGACGAACGAACATCCTCGGCCGCCTTCTTATGTTCCGGCCAAGGGTAGTTGATGACTACTGAAGCGCCTCTGTGAGATAACTCTTGAGCTATAGCAGCTCCGATGCCTGAGGAAGCGCCGCTCACCACGGCAACCTTTCCGGCAAGTGTCTGTTGGGGGTTCCTGACCATAATGAGTTTTTGATAAAGGGCTGGGTGCGTTGGTGTGAAAGTATTGTTCATGACACTGAGGCGTCTGTGAAGTGTTGTATATAACATTCGAGGCCAGACTTACCGTTGGAGAGACACTTCTTCCGTGCCATCCGGTTCCGAATTGAGACATTTTTGCTATTATAATCCAAGAGTTTTCTCAGTACTTGGGCTTGTGCTGTTAAGTGAGTATCGGCATGCCGACTGTGCGAGATGGAGAAGGGCGGGGTACGCCAGTTCCTTAATAGCCCTTCGGGACAGGATGTATCCGAGCATTAGTATGAGCAATTGTGACCCGGAAGCATGCTACTCCCGAGGCTTGTGTATGAGAAGTCCCAGGGAAAACTATTCTGAGGTAAACCGGGACCGTTCAGTTCTCAAGATCGATCGGGTTCTACTCTTTCGTCCCCCCC